>NC_056599.1:42928332-43069114 GCF_018340385.1 Cyprinus carpio
GTGCTTCTCATGCGTGCTTGTTTTACATCAGAGCGCATGCGCATCTTTCAAGCAGCATACAGGTGTTGTGCATTTTGAGCAGGAGCTGATGGGAATACTCTTAAAATGCATTCCAAATTCTGAATAATTTGTAATGTATATTTATTCACGGTATTTAGAAGTGCCCACGATAACAATATTGTACATATTAATCACCGCAATATATAGCGCATTACCAAATACCGCACATGTTTAATGGCAACCAGTGAGGGACACTGCCAAACCGCGCTTTACATTTTCTTCCCATTTTTATAATAATATAAATGAACCGTTTAATCTTAAAGTTTTAGTGGTCAGATTCAGACTCGACGCAGAGCAGAGAGCACAGAGATGATAGCAAATAAATAACGTCAGCGGCCATGGCACTGAACGAGCAATCGTTATTATAGTTCAAAAGGGCAAACAGTCGAATTTTATTATGCGAGTTAACTCGAGGCCAGAATGTACATGTGCACAGCTGCATTTTGTCATCCGTCACCATGATATCAAGTTGACTTTTGAAGCTGAAATAATGAGTGGATTAAGCTTGGACTTGGAATAACGAGGAATAACATGGATAACTTTCTTGTCGGAGGATTGTAATGCATCACAGGCAGTCAGGTAACGTTACAAGGAAGAGAGACTACGGCTCCTTAAATTAGGGAAGACAAAAAGTTTTTCGCAACAGGTTTTTATTGACTTGTAATAGCAATTTAAGGTGGAATATTTGACAATCGGGTCCCAGTCGGGTCCGTGAAATAACAGCGGGTTCGGGTCCAGCTTTCAAATAATAGACGGGTCCGGGTAGACATTTCTCGGATCTACACGGGTCCAGCTTTTGAAATTACAGACGGGTCCGGATCGGTTCGGTGTAGTACATTACTGGTCTCTTTCGGGTTCGGGCACAAATTTTTGGACCCGTGAAGACCTCTACTTCAGGCCTGTTTCATAAAACAAGTCTCAAGTACGAGTTCGACCAAGTAGCAGAAAGGTAATCTTATTTTGGATTCAATTTAGACTAATCTCCAATTTAATATAACGGAATGAAAAAAAAAGAATGTCCAGTCTTAAAGGTGGGGTGTGTAATTTTTCAAAATCGCTTTAGAAACTGAATCGGGGCGAACAGCAAAACAAACTTGTAGCCAGTTAGCAGTAAGAGGCGTATCTACTTAAGATGTGGAGGAAAGAGCCTTCTAGAGCTGCAACTTACGATTATTTTTTCTGTCGACTAATCTAGCGATTATTTCCCATAATACTACAAAAATAAAAATATTTATATTATTTAATTATTTATTAATAAACTAATCATCTTTTTATTATCAGCAATTTAATCCTTTGGATACTTCACAAAAAAATGACAAGTACAACTTCTAACATAATATTTCAACTTTTATTACATTTTTTCCAAAAAAAACAAAAAAAAAAAAAAAAACAAAAAAAAAACACTTCAATGTGGTTGAAGTTTTTACAGTACACAAAAATAAAGTGCCAAAAATAAAATGCAAACAGCACTTTAGCATCAGGCAATGATGGCATATAAATTCAAAAGCATTCAAAATGCCATTTAAATTCAAGTAAAGCACTGCTCAACACTGTGCAAAAATACATGAAAGACATATTCAAAAAATAAAGTGCCAAAAATAAAATGTAAACAACACTTTAGGGCATTTGGGGCGTGCAAACAGTGACATCCTTTTTATGAAAGAAATCTTGTACACAGCCTCTTCCTGAGAAAAAAACAAACACAATAATAAACATTGGGAACAAATTTAAACATGAAATCTATGAATGCTAACAATATATAAACTGTGCTGTATTTCAAAGAGGGTAGTAAATCTGTATATTTTTTTAAATGAACTGAATGGGATTAATTACAATGTTTAATATGATTACTTTGATTACAATATTAATTGTATTTCAGAGAGTGTAGTGAATTTGTCATTTTATTATGAAGACAGAAAGCATATTACAGAAATCATTTTAAACTTTTTAACTAATGAGATAATTTGTTATTAATCACGTACTTATGATTGTGATTTATTTAATTGTTTGTGCCAAAAGTAAACAAAAATGCACTAGTAAGTTAGCCTATTTATCTATATGTTCATGTACACTACTAAATTACAGCGTACTGTTAATGTAAATCTAGTAGTTAATTTTAACCCCAAGTGTGCAAAAACAACTTCTAACAACCGGTAAATGTAAATTAAAAGTTAAAGTTTGCTTTACTGTCGCCAAAGTAACCTATACAGTAACGTATATGTTTACAGTTTATACCGTTAGCATTACCATTATTACCTAGCATATATTAATTAATTTTTGCCCAAAACACAGCAGGTAAGAAGCAACAATGGCTTCCAAAACTAATTGTAATAATAAATACTTACACAGATGGCTGGTCCTTTTGGGGTCGGAGAGCGCCAGGATGTTTTCTTCTGAGGTGCTTGTGCCTCGCAGTTGTGCTGCCATGGTACGCCATTTCGGTTTTGCAAAGGGAACAAAGGACCGTTTTATTTGGCCTCTGTTTAAAGTATTCCCATACTTATCTTTTTGTGATAGACTGGACCTAACTTCCTCCATTCCAGAAGCCGCCATTACACGAGATGAATGTAAACAAACAGTGTGACGCGTCGACGCTTTTCACGCATGTCGACGTATTTTTCGTATTGGTTTTGCTTGTAGTCGACGTAATCGATGACGTCGATGCGTCGTTGATAGGGGCAAGGCTCTTTTGGCGTAGCTACCAAAATAATTGGTTTTGCTTTGTTTCACAGAACTAATCGTTGCCTGGGTTACATACATATGTGTGGGGCGGAGCTATCAAAATAGGGGCAAGGCTCTTTTGGGGTAGGGGCGTGTTTGTTTTGGTGATTTTAAATATCAACATTGGCTACCAGAAATCGCTTACCCTGCCTTTAAGGAAAAAAGTGGATGACAAGCTTGTAAGGCTAGTCTAAACCTTTTATGCAACCAGACCAAGTTTACCAGATAAGCCAGGCTTATTTTGGTTAGTCTGACTCCTTGTCAAATGATTTGGTTTCATAAAGTAAATTTAACATAGCTCAAGCTCAGTCACTGTGGCAACTTATGCTGGGAAACTAACCTGGTCCGAGGCAGGCTAAAGGTGCGTTCCCGCCATATCATTCACGTCCTCGTAGAATAAATGCTATCCATGTAATAACCTAAAAAAAATTATAAAGTGTAATAATAACGTATTTGCTTAGCTGCCAGTAACAACTTTCACGTTGGGTTAATTTTGTTGACTGTCGCTATAGAAACAGATAATCCCCAGTCCGAGGACGTGAACAGCAGCGAATTGAACGTCACGTGTTGTCATCTTGAGTTACAGTAATCACAACATGGCACAAATATTTGCTGTTTTCCATGGTGTATCGATTTGATCCCTGATCTACATTAAAGGGGTTGTATGATGCGATTTCAAGTTTTCCTTTCTCTTTGGAGTGTCACAATCTCTTGGTGCATAAAGAAGATCTGTGAAGTTGCAAAGACTAAAGTCTCAAATCAAGAGATATTCTTTTTAAAATTTAAGAGTCAACCACGCCCCCCTAAAATGGCTCATTCTAACACACCCCCACATCTCTACGTCACGAAGTGGGAAGATTTGCATGACGCCGCCCAGATGTTCACATAAAGAAATAAGGCGTGACTTTTATTCTCTCTGTTGCCGCCAGCGCCATGTTGTGGAGACGCTGTGTGTTTCGTTGAAGTGAAACTTTGTTTGTTCTTTCCAAAGTACGCAAGACTAGAAAATCAGTGGTCAAGTTGTATTTCAAACACTGTTTCTCAGAACAGTTCAACCCAAATATTCAGATGTGTGCTGCGCATTTTATGGAGGATGAGGAACTGTTTCCTGAACCAGTAGCCTGCAATGCGTCTGTGGCACAACGGCTGTTTCTATAAAGTTGGGCAGTTCAAACTTTGCAAGGACAGTCTAGCGCTTCTGATTCGCAGCCTGTAAGTACGTTTTTTTTATATTTAAATAATTTGCCAAAGATGATTCAAACATGAGAGTAGCGTTTGTTTGGGGGTAATGCATTACAAGTAACGCGAGTTACACAATCAGATTACTTTTTTTCAAGTAACTAGTAAAGTAACGCATTACTTTTTAATTTTACAAGAAAATATCTGAGTTACTTTTTCAAAAAAGTAACGCCAGTTACTTTGTATTCCCATTTTTTGACTGACAAGCCTCCTGTTCCCATATTGGGAGAAATCGGAAGTATGGAGGCGTTGTGTGCGCTGTGTGAACATGATGTTACTGTAGTTCTAGACTAAATGTGAATGTGCATTAATTCATCCCACTCACAAAAAAAAACCTTTAATGATCCAGTTCAACCATACTAATAATCAAAAATGACTTTAGATAAAACTTGTGCTTCATTGTGCTTTTGTGCAATTGTGCTTCATTGTTTTTTTTTTTTTTTATTGCTGAAGAGTGTTGAACCTTCTTCTCCTGTGTTCCTACTGTACAGACGTGAATTTTACTTTTCCTTCAGCCTGAGGTTTATTCATTACACTTTTTGGTGTGAAAGGGCTTTTACATTTGCTATAAATAGAACTTCTTATATTAAAAACAATCAAGCCCTGCTCATATTTAAAAAGTAACGTGAAATTAATGCAAAAGTAATGTAACACATTACTTTCCATAAAAAGTAACTAAGTAACGTATTTAGTTACTTTTTTAGGGAGTAATGCAATATTGTAAGGCATTACTTTTAAAAGAAACTTTATAAGTCATTATTCTTGAGCAGTGTAGAGTAGCGTTTGTTGTTTGTTTCTCCGATCACAAATGCAGACATGGTTTTATGTTTACGCAGCGCAACGCATAAAAACATGGTATAAGTCATTATAATCAGTAATTATGTCCCCACTGGATGCAACAAATGCCTCATTTGTAATGGGTTTTATTTGTTTTGTCTCGTCTAGAAAGATTTGCAAACGAATCTTTCTATTTAATCGGATCTTCTTAGTGAACAGGTCTGAATTGAAATCTGAATTGTTTGAAACGGTTTGCGTCTCCAGTAAGCACTAATCCACAAAAAACTTAAGTTATTTGGTTTATAAACGTGCCTGACACTAACCTCTGACGTGAAATAAACCAATATCCTGAGTTATTCAGTTACTCCTAACAGTACATTTACTGAACTACTAAAAGAAAGCGATGATGGGATGTGCACGAGCAGAGCAGCTGGACTGAGTCTCGTGCTGCTGGACTGGGAGACGGCATCACAATATGTTAAGAGGCATAACATTTCCGTTGCACACTTGAGGCATTTGGCCAATCACCACGCACTGGATAGCTGACCAATCAGAGCACACCTCGCTTTTTCAGACGGATGAGCTTTGTAAAAATCGATGCCTTTCAGAAGGCGGGGCATAGAGGAGAAACAATAATGTACAGTATGTGTTTTTTTTAACTTTAAACTGCATAAACAAATTGCATTACACCCAATACACAAAATAACACAAAATAAAGCAACTTCAAACAACCCCATAAAAAACAAATTAAGAGCTGCTTAAGAATAAGTGTGCACATCAAATTATCTTGACTCACTGACCCTGGATCAGATTAGTGGGATTGTGTGAACTTAAATTGTTGTTTATGGAACCGGTTTTGCCCTGACTGATGTGTTAGGTTTGTCAAGTCAGGTGTTGGACTTTAATCCTTGCTTTTCTTAGCTTCTAAAAACAAAAAAATACTACAATAACAAAAAAAAAAAATAACAAAACAACAACAAACAAAATCTACAAACCAATTACAAAAAAAATAATCAAAGTATAATCTAATGAATGTTATCTATAGATCATTCAGTACCTAAATAAATGCATATGAAGTCTGTTTATTATTGCTCATAGGCTGTTTTAGTCATTTATATAACATTGTCAGTGCTGGCTTGTTTAGCTTAATATTGACCGTTATGAAAAGTGAATAGTGTAGCCTGCATAAAAGCATTGAACATAAAAGAACAGGACAAAAAATATAGTTGATGACTAGACATGTTCATTTCATGTCTCTAGACACTTCTTTGTGAAGACAGTAATATAATACAGTGAAATATATGTTCTTTAGCCATATAAAAACAGTTGTCATGTGCGTGGGTAAAATTACAGCAACCTCTGGTGGTTCTAGTGTTAAGGCTATTAACTCTCACTCTGACTGACTCTCTTAGCAGTGCGCTGACTGCTAAACTAGGGAGCTGATTTGATTTGAGATTATTATTTTTCCTGTTCATTCACACTATTATAGAGATGGCGTTTATTAAAGAGGAGAGTGAAGACTGGAAGATTGAAGAAACATTCAGAGTGAAACAAGAAGATACCAAACAACAAACATTTCATTCTCAATTCTCACTTATTAAAAATTAAAACTCTAAATAACTAAAAAATAAAAATGAATAATTTAATAATTTCACCAAATTCCTAATTTAAGTGCTTTTGTTTGACATGAAGCCTTCATGTTGAGACATGTTGAGAACACATGACCAGATAAATACTATTTCATTTGTTTACCATTCAAAATGAAACGGTGACTCATTCATCCAGCAGATCGCTGGTTAATGTTTTTTGTTTTCACCATAGTTTGCTACAGTCAGAAAAGTGATGAGTCATCTGTCAGTATTTACCTGCACTCGTGTGAGTTCTGTGCGAGTTAGTTAAAACTACAAAACAACATTGTGACTGAGTGATTTATTAGTGAAGTTGTCTTCTGCACACAAAGAAGAAAAGCCCTGCATGAACACAGCGTAATGAAGCGAGAGGTTTTTCCTGATGGATCTCATACCTATAAGATGAATTTCTGTGTGCGAGGTTGCAAACGTTTGTTCCTGTCCTATGCGCGTTTCTTAAAAATGCACTTAACACAAACGCGCAAGTTTGCATCCGGGATAGTTTAAAAGAATTTGTGTCTTCGAGTCCATTTGGAAAAAGCACATTTATTTTAAAGTACCTGAGACCCGAGGCTGCTAATACCGAACCTGACCCTTGTCCGAGGCACTCGTAGAAGTTTTGGACCCGAACCCACTTGGGTTGGACCTCGGGTTTTCGGATCCAAGTGCCCAGAGAAGACCTCTACACTGCAGGTCTTGATGCCCAATTCTGATTTGTTGCCTGTATCAGATTTTTTTTAAACCATCCGTTTACACGTTCTTTCAAATGTGACCCATATCAGATTAATCAGTTTACACTTGCCATAGCTTCACTTTTCCTGCGTTGTTGTCATTTCTACTACCTCCCAGGGTTGCTAGGTTTTTCACAACAAAAAACCTGCCCAATTTCTACTCAAAACTAGCCCAGTTGTGTTTCGAGGGGTCCCCTGGCGTTCCGGGCAGTAAATATCTTGTTATAGGAGTCGCTTTAACTAGCGGACATGAAAAACAACCCATGGCTACAGTGTGAAATATAACTAGATTACAAGTTTAAACTGAAAAACATATTGTTGATATGTTGATTCACATTAACGTATAAGGGCATTTCATGGTTAACTTTATTTTCAAATCGGTGGGATTAGGAGAGGTTACTAGTTTTATTTAGTTGAGAGACTCCTATTCGAACCTGAGCACCCTCCCTAAGTGTTCATGTAAGCCGGCCTGAGAGGGAAGAGGGTGCTAGTACTAGGGCTGCCCTCAACTAAAGATTTTTCTTGTCGACTAGAAGTCGGGTAATTTAAAGCATTAGTCGCCTAATTGCACGTTTATAATGGTTAATAAACCATTTAAATCATAATAATGATCCTTTAATTGCCTACATTGCAATAAGCACTCAAGCACATGCATAAAGCACACCGTGGCACCACCGGCAGAAGTAATGATTATGATTGTGTCAGAAAAACAAGTACTGGAGGCTGCATTAACATTTAAATAATTCATTGAGAAACTAGTGCTTTCTTTGTTTTCAGCTTAAGAGATGAAGTCGGCGACACTGACTCATCTCCGCAGTAGTGGATGCTCCTGTATGCATGTTTCATATGGATTACATAATCGGAGAATATTTATCTTCTATTTGAATTGGTTTATTTAAAAGTAGACATTTCACTCTCTCTCTTTATATATATATATATATATTTATTTTCTTTTCTTTTTTTTGTTTTTCATATCTGCCAAACATAGGCAACACACAGAGAACACGGAGTTTCACGCTCAAGTTCACAGAGACTGAGACAGTGTTGAAGATTTTTATATGAATTAATAAAGTATAATCAAGATGAATCTAGCCATTTATATATCCAATTTTTATTCCATTATAATAATATAAGCCTGTGTGTAAAAAAGAAAAAGCTTGCATAGCTGAAATATAAAGACCCCCAGATAAGAAACATATGGAAAAATACAAGTGGGCCTTGTTCCTTACCTTAACAAGTCTTGGGGTCCCCTTCTCTCTAGGGAGGAATAGAATTGTATGCATAAGGGAAACTCTATGAAATGTTATAGAAACATACCTTACCCTGTATAAACAGAAAAACTGTATAAAAGGAAAAAAAACAAATAACATTCGAGAGATTTCCTCTGCAGAGAAAACTCTCGGCTTTAATTCTCTTTGAAATAAAGTCTATCTTCTGGAAACAAAACCCCAGCAGACTGAGTTTTCGATTCTTCAGAGCCACGGCAGATGACACTTCAACAGCAGAAAGCGCATCCTTTTTTGTTTTCATTATTTTTACAAAAACACAATATTTTGTTGTTATTGTGAGTGCACCAAAATAAATGTAGGTTTTTTGCCCCCATTTTTCATGAGCTGAACTCAAAAGATCTAAGACTTTTTCTATGTACACAAAAGGCTTATTTCTCTCAAATTTTGTTCACAAATCTGTCTAAATCGGTGTTAGTGAGCACTTCTTCTTTGCTGAGATAATCCATCCACCTCACAGGTGTGGCATAGATGCTTATTAGACAGCATGATTAATGCACAGGTGTGCCTTAGGCTGACCACAATAAAAGGCCACTCTAAAATGTGCAGTTTTATCACACAGCACAATGCCACAGATGTTGCAAGTTTTGAGGGAGCATGCAACTGGCATGCTGACTGCAGGAATGTCCACCAGAGCTGTTGCCCGTGAACTGAATGTTCATTTCTCTGCCATAAGCCATCTCCAAAGGCATTTCAGAGAATTTGGCAGTACATCCAGTACATCCTGACTGCAGTTCGTCGACGTAACTGAAATTGAGTGGGCAAATGCTCACAAAATGCTCACATTCGATGGCATCTGGCACTTTGGAGAGGTGTTCTCTTCACGGATGAATCTCGGTTTCCACTGTACAGGGCAGATGGCAACACAGTGTGTATGGTGTCGTGTGGGTGAGTGGTTTGCTGATGTCAACGTTGTGGCTCGGTTTTACTGGCCCAGATGGTGGCGGTGGGTTTATGGTGAGGGCAGGCGTATGTTATGGACAACGAACACTGTGCATTCAAAAATGCCATCAATAAAATGCACCTGAGATACTGTGACGAGATCCTGAGGCCCCATTGTTGTGGCATTCATCCATGACCATCACCTCATGTTGCAGACATGATAATGCACGGCCCCATGTTGCATGCAAGGATCTGTACACAATTCCTGGAAGCTGAAAACATCCCAGTTCTTGCATGGTCAGCATACTCACAGGACATGTCACCCATTAAGTATGTTTGGGATGCTCTGGATCAAAGTGTACGACAGCGTTCCTGTTTCTGCCAATATCCAGCAAACTTCACACAGCCATTGAAGAGGACCAACATTCCACAGGCCACAGTCAACAACCTGATCAACTCTATGTGAAGGAGATGTGTTGCACTGCGTGAGTCAAATGGAGGTCACACCACATACTGACTGGTTTTCAGACCCCCCAATACAGTAAAAACTGCACGTTTTAGAGTGGCCTTTTATTGTGGCCAGCCTAAGGCACACCCGTGCAATAATCATGCGGTCTAATCAGCATCTTGATATGCCACACCTGTGAGGTGGATGGATTAACTCGGCAAAGGAGAAGTGCTCACTAACACAGATTTAGACAGATTTGTGTGAACAATATTTGAGGAAAAATAGACCTTTTGTGTACATAGAAAAAATCATAGATCTTTGAGTTCAATTCATGAAAAATGGGGGCAAAAACAAAAGTGTTGCCGTTTATAATTTTGTCTCGGTGTATATGACAAAAAATGAGGGATTATTTAAGATCAAGTGAGTGCAACCATGCCTCCATCTGTCCTGCATCGAGCGCTACTGTTCACGTCCACTCTTCACAAAGACACTGAATAGCACACACATTTCTCTAGGTTAACCTTAGACTTGAGCATCCATGTAAAGTTGCTAATACCTATATATGAAATGAAAGGTGAGCATTTGGATGTCCTGTCCGATGTACTACCACATAGACTAGCCGTAAAAAAAGGTCTGCGTGACTTCCCAATGTGGATTTTTTTTTTTTTTTCTGCGAGTATTAAAATTTTGGTCGACGAAGCCGTTCTGGTTGATTAACGGTTTAGTCGACTAATAGGGGGAAGCAGCCCTAGCTAGTACATATGTATATTTGTTATGATACTGAAGATTATATGATTTTGTACGTTATTATTTAAGTTGTGTTAATACTCTGTTAATCATAGAGTGGTGGGGAATCCAGTTTAAAAGCCAAACCTGTGTATCTGTTCAGTGTAGGGACTGCATTGATCCGATACTTGGGGATGGGATCGGCTTCAATACTGGCATTTTTTGCTGATCGGGTATCGAAACAAACGAGACCGATCCAAATCTGATATTGTGCGTTATACTATTGCGTGTTATTGTTGAGCCACATGAAAAGCACAAACACATTATAAAGCACCAAAACATTTTCGTGCACATATTTCAAGTGTTCTAAAAACGTTCCATAGTTCAGTGGCAAATGTACAGATTAATATTGAAGACATTCTGAAAAAATGGTATCGTTGCATCCCTAGTTCATTGTGGGTTGTAGTTGGAGGCAAATATTTGAGTTTCTTGTGCAGTACCTTTTTGTGGAAGGTTTTAAAAGCAAAGTGCTGTGTTATATATTTTAGTAAAATTTCCCCCTTTTCTGTCTATTTTTACATATTTTGTCCACTTTTGATGCAAACTATACAGAGAACTTGAATAGGAATGGACATTGTCAATAAAACCCACCTTTGAACAAGAAGAGCTGTTGCGGCCTTGCCATCATTTCTTGTGACCAATTTTTCCAATCATGCCCTCATCACACTCGTGATTTTCCTCATGGATTTGCTCCTGAAGGTCATAAGGTGTCTCTTCGATCATTAATCTTGGTTTGCTTGCCCCAAATTTGACAGTGGCCTTTCTGAGTTAAAATTATCTCTTTTGTTTTAATGTTGCAAGCTGTTCAAAGCTGTAATAAAGTTGATTAGGCTTAATTCAGGCTGGCTGGTGTTAGGATCTGATTTATGATATCCATGTTGTCTTGGGCCTCTTTGTGGAATTCAGCTTTGTGGTTCAACACTGTTCTGATCGAATCTTAAATTGTCTGACTCTCTCTGATACACTACATCATGCTGTCCAAGAGAATGTTGTGCTGGAAAATAAACCAGCTCTCCTTTGAACAAGCTGTTTTGCATAGCATTTGATAACTACCAGGTTGAAAGTTTGAAAGCAAAGTGTTTCTGAGATTATAGAAAACACCTTTTTTCAGTAGATTTAGATGCATTACATCTTGTTTTGATGTCTCCTGTTTCTATGTGCCATTAAACTGGTTTTGTATGTTTTTTTTTTTTTTTTTCACTTTAGACCTTAGTTGAGGAGAGTCAAGAGCAGAAGGATATGGAAGAGAAAGAGCAGAATGAGAAAGATCATGATTTCAAAATTGGAGAAAAATCCATACAGACTAAAAAGTGCTCTTCTCAAAAAAGTGACCAGAAGTTTGAATCTAAGAACTTTTTTACCTGTCAGCAGTGTGGGAAGAGTTTCACTACCAATAAAAGCCTTAAAATACACATGAGAATTCACACTGGAGAAAACCTTTACATCTGTCAACAGTGTGGAAAGAGTTTTCAATCAAAAAGGAAACCTTGAAAATCCACATGAGAGTTCACTCTGGAGAGAAGCCTTACACTTGCACTCAGTGTGGAAAGAGTTTTACTCATGAAAGCACCTTTAAGGTCCACATGAGGATTCACTCTGGAAAGAAGCCTTACACTTGCACTCAATGCAGAAAGGGTTTTACTCACAAAAACACCTTTAATTACCACATGAGAACTCACACAGGAGAGAAGCTGTTCACATGTGATCAATGTGGAAAGAGCTTCATGACAGAACAAACCCGTAGATATCACATGACCATTCACACCGGAGAGAAACAGTTTATATGTAGTCAGTGTGGAAAAAGTTTCGCACACAAAGTAGGCCTAAATTACCACATGAGAATTCACACAGGAGAGAACTGTTTTATATGTCAGCTATGTGGAAAGAGTTTTAGTCAAAAATATAGCCTAAAAATTCACATGAGAGTTCACACTGAAGAGAATTCCTTCACCTGCAAACCTGAGTGAACGTTCACTACTGCTGAGTGTGGGACAAATCAGACTGTACACCTTCATACCCACTTCTTTTATTTTCATCATTCACCTCTATTTACATTATCCACCTACATTATCTAGAGGCTACATCTGACCATCTCCTTTGCTGTAGTTTCAAGTAATAAGCATTTATATTTACATCCAGTGTTGCCAAATTCTTTTAATGGAAAGTAGCTAAAGCCATCTTGAAAAGTCGCCAGATGACATCATGTGCTAATTAGCATATTCATTACATCATTGCATTGTAGTGCCTTTTACATTTGTTTGCCTCTCTGTGCTCGTACTGTATTTTAATGCAGCCAAATTTTCAAAACTGTTTTCATTTGTATGCTTTACTGTTTCTGTTGTCAGACAACGGGACGAATATGAAATAGTGACTGAAATGCGGCCCTTTAAGACTACACAGCTCTCCCTTTCAAGACGTTAATCTGCACAAAAATCCTGATTTATAATTGAATCATCGTCTGATAAAATCAAATACACATAAGACGTGAAAAAGGCATATACTATAGTAATTTATAGTAAATACTGTAGTGTTTTTGAACCATACTAGAGTAAAGTGTATTATACTAAATATATTATAGTATTCACAACACTTAATGAATGCTACACAGCATACTGTTGTATTAACTATAGTGAACTGATAAACTGTAATAAGTACTGTAGTATACTTTAGTTTTTACTACTGCAATAAACTACAGTTTACAGTATAATATACTCTATAGTTGTAGAAAACGTCATACAGTATTCAAAGTAATTTGTTTATATTACTATAGTTGTTATACCACAGCAACTATAGAATTACCACACCAAATTAATTTAAGTACTTTACTATAGTATTGTTCAAAAACACTATTTTATTTACTATAAATTAATATAGTATTTTTTCATGTGGGCTGTGCTGTGATTTCGGCTATATGTGCATGTTAAATGACTAAGGTTTGTCCATTAGACAAAGAACATTTTACATTGATGTGAAAGTATTCAAGGCGGAATGTAAGAGTCGCCAGAAGTCTCCAATAACACCAGAAAAAGTCATTAGATTTGTCGCAAGTCGCTTTTTCGAAAATGTGTCGCTAGATGGGTCTGAAAACTCGCCAAAAATATCGACAAATTCACCAAGTTGGCAACACTTTTTACATCTAGTCATTTAACAGACCCTTTTTTCCAAATCAACTTCGAAATTTTGTAAGAAACATTTTTTTAAATAAATAAAAATAAAAGTGAATAGAATAGAAAAGAAAAGGAATATAGAACATATTTGTGGTAGACTGCCCTATAACTTTGATTGTATAAAGCAGGCACATTGAAATGGCGGACCGAAGTGTTTTGTTTTTTGTTTGTTTTTTTTAATTTAGAGTGCAGCATGCTTCATAAGCGTTACAATACATACAAGTGTTGAGATACTTTTGTTTTGATCGCTACTGTAGAGAAGATGTGTTTATACCCAATCTGTAAACTTTTATCCCAGTACTTGTTGCTTAAATGTCTGTAACACAGAAATAATAATGTGTGGTAGAAAAGACGGTGTTGCTCTTTCTGGATCAGCAGCAGCATGAATGATGCATTAACATGGGCAGCGACAAAACGTGCTTCTCATGCTCCTCTGCCACTCGCGATGTGAAAGTCATAATAGACATGACTGAATCATTGTCATTCAGGAATAAGATCGTGTGGGTGTTTGAATTGAGATTGTGATCTTTAAATGATTAATTGTTCAGCTCTAATGTAAACACTGCAAAATGTTTTGCTAGGATATCATCACGTTCTCACGAGACCAGTCTGATCTCACGAGACACATCGGATCTCGCGCCACAAGATCTCATCACATCCCTAGTAATTATTGATTAACACTTAACTCACTACTGCTAACTACAAAGGAATATGTTAACTAATCAGTATGTTATACAATTTTATGATAGTTATTGATTGGCTAATATATTCTGGTGTACCTCCTGAAGAACTACTATTAATTATCTGCAAGTTAAGGTTCAAGAAAAATAACTATGAAATAACTACTAATGAAAAGGTTTATGCAAATAGTCACTATAATAATCAGGCTGTTGCCCTCAAAATAAAGTACTTGAGTAAAAGTATAGATACCCCAATAAATATTACTCCAGTAAAATTAAAAGTAAGCCTATTCATTTTTAAAATTACTTGACTAAAAGGACAAGTACAAAGTACTACTACAGTAGCAACTTTGTTACAGTCCACTACTACTATTATTAGCCTATAATGGAAATGAAATATGCATTTTGTTTGCTTTTAATTGTTTTACTTTTATAAAATGTTTGTTAATTTAGTTTAAATGTGGGCAGTATACATGTTAAAATGGAATAAAATATGCTGTATTAAGAAATTTTTCATCTGAAATAAAGATCATAAACAAGTTGTGTTGTGTATTTTACAAAGATTATGATTAGTTTTATAGGTTTTTTTAGAGTGCAAATTTGATTTGAGTCAAAATGATGTAGTAATTATTATTTACTAATAGGTTCACTTTAGAATACTGTTTAGGTTCTAAGAAAACCAATCAAAATCACAAAATAATACTACAATAACTACTAATGGGTTACCTGTATTTTCACTTTCCCTCAGTCCATGCATTACACTGATGAATTGAATTAATGATAATGTGGTATATGCTGAGGAGGCACACATACAGTACTGTATATAAAATATAAAAACTAAGGT
This sequence comes from Cyprinus carpio, assembly GCF_018340385.1. Classification (NCBI taxonomy): domain Eukaryota; kingdom Metazoa; phylum Chordata; class Actinopteri; order Cypriniformes; family Cyprinidae; genus Cyprinus; species Cyprinus carpio. The sequence goes on from NC_056599.1 coordinate 42,943,582, forward strand.
AAGTTATCGCAAGGCACAGGAGTGATATTGGGGTTCCTATCGGAATCTGATTTCCTACAAAACACACAAAAGAATTCACTACACAGGCAAAACCTCTATAAAATGTATTGCATTAATTAATATTGCATTTTCATGCTACTACTGCTAATAACATTTATATGAAAGGGTCACAACTCAATGTAATTGTAATTAGTAGTCAGTTATTTAACTTGAACCTTAACTAGTAGACAATTAACAGTAGTTCTCCAGGAGGTATGACAATACTTTAATTATTGATTAGCTAACTGTTACTTAACACTATCATAAAGTTGTATTACATACTGATTAGTTAACACATCTTCCTTAGTAGTTAAGATTTCTATAAATTTCTCATTATAATGCTGTTTATGGCAGATTTGTGCTATATTTTCATCTACATTATCAAGTGATTCCTAAAATCGCCTGCGCGTTTTCGAAGCCATATAAAGTATGAAAACAATTTTAATTGAAGTATGCTAACTGGTGAACAAATATGACAAAAAAAAGCACTGCTGCATTATTATAACATCGGTATTTTTAAACATTTAAAAATAATATGACCATCTCAAATAACGGGCATAGCATTTTAGCATGAAATTGAACACTGGTAATTTGCAGCACATTCAGCATGTTAATAAATGTTAAAGGGGTCATATGATGCTTTTGTATTTGGTGTAACAATATGCTGACATGCTTTAATGTTCAAAAAACACAATATTTTTCAAATACTGTACTGTACATTATTGTAGGTCTTCTACTGTTGGGCTGTCAAAACTGTTTTGAAGATTCGTCAAATTTAAAAATGCAAAAATGTTGCATTAAAAAAAAAAATTGCATTAAAAATTTAAAGCTGCCACTTGACTCTACCCCAGGTGATCCACAGTGCAAAGTTGATGTATTTTCTCAGCGACCAGCACGGATCAGCCCCAGGCATGACGAAGCGGATTTATCCTCTTTTGGAAGGCCAAACAAAGTAGTTTCTTTCACAGTGAAACACAGTGTCTATACGACATGGCAGCGGCGGCAACAACAATACTACAACGAGAATAAAAGGTACGCCTTATTTCTTTGTGTGAACATCTGTGCAGCATTATCTTCCCACATACTGATGTATAGATGTGGGGGCGTGTTAAAACGAGGCGTTTTAGGGGGGCGTGGACGAGTGTTAACTTTTATAAAGAATATCTCTGGATTTGAGACTTAAGTCTTTGCAACTTCACAGATCTTTTTTATTCACCAAGAGCTTGTAACACTCCAAAGAGAAAGGAAAATTTTGAAATCGCATCATATGACCCCTTTAAGTGTGCGTTAAGGAGGCAGCCTTTTCAGTGGTGCAAGAGATGCAATGACGATGTAAGTGTCGCTGCATTATAATGAATTTATCTTGTCCAGTTGAAGCTACTAGATGCGGTGCTGCTGCGTTATTGATTACAAACATTGCAGGGAAAGAACATCAATGCGGAGAAGATATTGTTTACATCAAAACTGAAACCAAGCCATTCACACAGAGGGTCTTCTACTGTTACACTGGCATCTCGCACAAGAGAACCGCATGTTTAGAAAGCCATGTTAAATGAATGCAACTTTGAAAAGACATATCTCGACACTTAATGGCGTTTTTTTCCCCTGAATCCCACTGCAATTCATGTTTTTAAATTAAAAATGTACTCTGTGTGATAGGCTTTCGGCCCTTTGTATTAAACTATGAATACATACGTGATGCAGTTTTGTTTATAGTTGTTTAAGCAACTTAATTATAATTGATATGTAAACATTATTTTAAACATTATACACTTTTTTTTCACAGATAGTCATGTTATCTTATGTTTGATTTGCCCTCTTATGGCCTCAGGAGAAAAGCCAAAAGCTTTTCTTTACCCTAACTGAAATTATGCATTAAAAATTGAATATAATTCGAATTTTGATAATGTTAAAGCATAAAATTCAAATGTAGTTTTTCAGTCATTTTGACAGCCCTAATGCCCCGCCTCTCTCAAAGGCGTCGTTTTCTACAAAGTCCCTCCTTCTGACAAGCGCAGTCTGCTCTGATTGGCCAACTGACCCAGTGCATTGTGATTGGCTGAACACCACAAGCACTCATCGGAAATATACAAGTGTGCATGCAGCATCATGCAAAAATAAAGGTTTACAGAGGCGACTGTTAATGCGGTATTCTTAGCGACCCGTTATAGATTTATTTCACGTGAATACTAGGATGGGCAGATCAGTGAATAAGCCATTGATGAAAATGAAACTGTTAAGGATGGGGGTAATGGAGAATAATTAATCAATATATAAAACAAATTGGATTTAGTTAGAAAATAAAGATTATTTTAATTGTTTTTGGCTCAGACTTTTACGGAGTGCATTGACGCGGCTCTCTCCCCTCTGAGACAGATGGGAGTATGAAGTACCTCGGCGACTGGCTCATTTTGGCCCAGTCGGAGGTAGAGCTGGTGGCTCACAGATCCCTGTTCTCATTGCCCAATCTATTTTTCAAAAGTCAAGGATGCTCTGGCCCAAGACTGGCCCAGTCTCCTCCTCTATGCTTTTCCCTTGATTGCTCTGATTCCCCAGGTCATCAGATGAATCAAGGAGGGCTTCTTGTCTTCAGTTGGGCCTGGCAACTCCAAGGTTGTCCTGAAGCCAAGGCACTGGTATGTCCCGAAGGTTCTCTCCACTCCATACAGAGACCAGATTATTGTTCTCTCTGCACTTCCTCCTTCTCAGGATGATCAGGATTTGAACTTACTCTGCCCTGTCAGGGCCTTAAGAGCCTACATTGACCGTTTCGCTTCATTTAGACAGTCGGAACAGCTCTTTGTGTGCTTCGGAGGCCGCAGCAAAGGTCATTCGGTCTCGAAGCCCAGGCTATCCAGATGGACAGTGGATGTGATAGCTCTTGCCTACTCATCCTCCGGGCTCCAATGTCCGATAAGAGTTAGAGCACACTCCACAAGGAGCATGGCGTCCTTGTGGGTGTGGTCTAGTGGCATGTCTATCTCAGAAATCTGTGCGGCAGCTGGCTGAGCCTCGCCGTCCACATTTGCCAGGTTCTACAACCTGGATGTTCCTGTGCTACAAACGCAGGTCCTGTTGGCATAAGCCCACCGTCATGGTCGGCTTTTGCTTCTTGTCCAGCCTAGAATCCCGACTGCGTCCGGGTCCCTGGTGTTAGTCTCATCCTCTATATGTTCTCAGGCCCCTTGGCACCTGAACTGTAGGAGGTCAACAAGATGGCTGATGTAGCTACATCCCTGACTGGTTTGTGATACTTTACGTATTCGTTAATAGCCCTTCTCAGTGCTCTGGGCAAACACCCGGTCATCCTTCCTGATAGCACGGCGTGATTGTATTGTCCCAGTAGCATCTAGCCTAATGTCATACGACGCAGTATGAATGTAGTACCCATTGGTTCGTTTCATCGAAATCCACTAACCAAATCTAACTCAACTAAACAACGTTAATGAAAAATAACTCAGTGATTGAAAAAGACTTCAGTTATTTTCCCTGTAGCGTCTAGCCTAACGGCATACGACGCAGTACGAGTGTAGTATCTAAGGGAACCGAGGTTACGTTAATAACAGAGTACGTTTTACATTATAATCCTATGTAAAAAAGTCCATAGCGCTTTTTAAAATGCCACCACCAGAGTCTTTTTCTGCAGCTCAGAGCATCTTGGTTTGAGCCCCTTTAATTTGCATTTGGGAATGCAACATTCGTCATTAGAAACGTTTATAAATCTGTTGTTGTTTACAAAGAGAAGTTTCACTGTCACATAATCCTTCAGAAAACATTCTGATATTTAGATTTTCTGCTAAAGAAACATTTGATTATTATCAATGTTAAAAACAGCTTTGCCGCTTAATATATTTGTGGAAACAATGATACAACTCAGACATTTGTATAAGATTTAAAAAAAAATTTCAACATGCATGAAAGCGATAAAAAGTGAGTGAAGACATTTAAAATGATTTATATATAATTATTATTTTTCCTGTTGGATTTTAATATTGAAGAGTTCATTTGCAAAAAGAGATAACTCAGTTTTTAACCATTTTCAAAAATCATGTTTTTCATAGTGCACTCCAATGAATCTCAATCAAACTGCAGTTGGGTTATTTTGATTAGGTTAAAAATACAAAACACAGCTAGCTAACACAATAAAAACATGATAAAAAAAAAACATGATTTTTGAAAATGTAAAATAACTTGAGTTATCCGTTTTTACAAATAAACTCTACACATGTAGACTTTTAGTATTTTCTTTCATATTATCCCAAACACTGCTTTATATTATTAGAAACACTCTTTTATAAGTGTGTTGGGACAAGTTTGATTTAAACAGATTCCATGTTTAATGTTTAATTTGATTAGAATTTGATTATTTTAAATTGTGATTTCTGGTGTTCACGATTCATTTATAAAGTCAAATTTATAATTTTGCACAACTAATAATAACTCATTATCTTATTGTTTCACTTGTTTATTTTTGTTTTTGAATAATCTGTGGCCCTAACAAAGATTTAATTGAATTGACAAAGCTTGCTATAAATGGTTTCCACATTTAAACTTGACCGTTTTGCCCTTAAGAGAGAATCTTAAATGATGTGCTGCACAATGTTCTTTCATTAGCAGTTATTTTTTAGATAACATGTTTTTTATATATGTATTTCAAAAAGAATAAAACTCTGAAAACGTTTTATTTTTTTGAATGGTTTACTTTTGTAAAATTTCCAGCACTTCTGACATTTGCGTTTGAACAGGATTTTATTATTATTATTATTATTATTAGAAACTACAACAAAACAGAAAATTGTGTCTGAACGGGACTTTTATTTTGGTGTGGTGATCTGACGTCATAAGGCTGCGCCGCGCTCCTGCATCGGTGAATCGGCTGAAGAAAGGTTTGTTTAACTTTCAAAGTTTTTAAGTCAAGGCTAATGATGTAAAATTGCTTTATTTAGTTATTTATTTTATTTAATGTAAGTCTGTAATGTTTCATCTAATATTAGTGCACGTTATTTGTGTTGCCAACTCTCACGCTTTTGGTGTAAGACACGCTCACGCGGCACATTCAAATCTCACACCTGCAACCCTGCTTGCGATATAAAAACTAGGTCTTTTTGTAAGTTTTAACACTAAATTCAAACAATAAATACCGTGTTGGCGCACTTAATGTAGCGTAAATCGTAAAATGTAGCTCTTCAGTTGAAGCCAGAGCCACTGAAAAACAGCTGCGACAAGCTTGGATCTCGACGCGTGAGAAGGGTATTCCTGCACAACTGGACGCAGTTCTAGGACCCTAGTTTTTTTGTGACAGCGCCACCTACCGTACTGGATCAACACTAATTAAAGCTGGACGACGTGGACCGTAATCAGACGGTGAGTACCGATATTTAATTAAGTTATATTTTATAACGTTTAAACTGTGCGAAGTTTACATAGTGAGAACTGGTAACTATGAATTAATAATTAATTCCCACCTAATTAAGAATTCGTGAGCTAGTTTTATTAATTACTACGACGTTAATTCGTGGCCATGATTTCATAAATCCTGACGAAGTATTATAAGTGAATCTAGCCAGCACATTAATTAAACTTATCAGATGACAAGAGCATGGTTGATGTAAGGTTTGTAAGATTTACCTGCAGCTTAATGTATCAGTGTGAATACTGGCTAAATACTCGTTTTACCATATTTAAGTATAAAATATCTTTCATAATTAAACTGCACTGACTGCCTGTTGTTTTGGCATTGTTTTGCAATGATGAATGAGTCCATTGTTATCGTGTGTTAGGTTCTGTCATGTTCTGCATGGTCAATATGAAGTGATTTTATGGATTTGGTTAGGCTCATTGGAGGACAGATGATTAAAAAAGGCAATAGGGATATTTTCATGATCTCAGAATATTCTAACAAGTCTTCCTTTCTGGTCCAGATTATCATTTCAGGTCAGAGTACAATATTAATTATTTTTGCACAATGCCTAGTGCACCATTTTGCTACTGATATTTCTGTTATCACAAAAGTGATTGTTCTCTGATAACTATTTCAGTGAAGTGGAAGAATTTAATAGATTTAATGGTGGGTATTGCTCTTATGTACTTACACATTTGAAGTTTGTAATTAGATGTCAGTAACATGAATATTCTGTCTGGCTTTCTCTCTAAAACTCCAACAATGCGTAAGTGTTAAATCAGATATATATCAGTTGAATATGTTAAACAAATATTTCTTATTTATCTCTCTCTCTCTGTCTCTCGCTCTCTCTTTCTCTAGAGTTGAAGCCTACAGCCATTCTATCCATGCAGCAACTGATGGAAAAGGGGTTCGCTTTTGGTGCTGTTGTCGCAAAAATTATATATATATATACACACACACACATATACGCTACCGTTCAAAAGTTTGGGATCAGCAAGACTTGTAATGTTTTTTAAAGAAGTCTCTTCTGCTCATCAAGGCTGCATTTATTTGATCAAAAATGCAGGGAAAAAAATTTGTAATCTTGCAAAATGTTTGAATATAAAATAATGGTTTCTATTTAAATATCCTTTAAAATATAATTTATTTTTGTGATGCAAAGTTGAATTTCCATCACCCATGACTCCAGTATAAAGTGTCACATGATCCTTTAGAAATCATTCTAATATGATGATTTATTATTAGAATTATCAACAGTTGTGCTGCCAAACATTTTTTTGGAAGCTGCGATGCGATACTTTTTTCAGGATTCTTTGATGAACAAAAAGTTAAAAGGAACAGCATTTATTCAAAATATAAATCTTTTCTAACAATATAAATCTTTGCTATCACTTCTTAACAATTTAACACATCCTTGCTGAATAAAAGGTTTAATTTCTTTCAAAAAAAGAAAATAGAAATTTACCGACCCAAAACATTTGAACAGTAGTGTATATTGTTAGAAAAGATTTCTATATTAAATAAATGCTCTTCTTTTTAACTTTTTGTTCATCAAAGAATCCTGAAAAAAAAGTATCACAGCTTCCAAAAAAATGTTTGGCAGCACAACTGTTGATAATTCTAAATAATAAATCATAATATTAGAATGATTTCTGAAGGATCATGTGACACTTTATACTGGAGTCATGGGTGATGGAAATTCAGCTTTGCATCACAGATATAAATAATACTTTAAAGGATATTTAAATAGAAACCATTATTTTATATTCTAATAACATTTTGCAAGATTACAGTTTTTTTCTGCATGATTTTTGTTTTGCCATTTCTATCGTTTATTGTTCGCTTTTGTGTTGCTATTTATTCTAGTCTGCCTGTTTCCTGAAGAAGAAAAATCCGATCTGATGTAATGAATAAAACTTTTTTTGATTACCCAAAGTTTATTGGTGTTCTTCTTGTGTAATTCAAATTATAAATGATTTAACTAAACAAAATAATTAATTAGGTGAAGCTGTGGACTTTGTCATGCATCATCCTATGCAATGTGGTGAGTTATTATTATTGCTCATAGGCTGTTTTAGTCATTTATATAACATAGGTTATCTTAATATATTGATTAATGACATTGTATTATAATAGCCTATTACACCACCCAAATATGTATTTACTTCCTTCTAATTCTCTTTGTCAGTGCTGGCTTGTTTAGCTTAATATTGACCGTTATGAAAAGTGAATAATGTAGCCTGCATAAAAAAAGCCTTGAACAGGACAAAAAATATAGTTGATGACTAGACATGTTCATTTCATGACTCTAGACACTTCTTTGAGAAGACAGTAATATAATACAGTGAAATAATATGTTCTTTAGCCATATAAAAACAGTTGTCATGTGCGTGGGTAAAATTACAGCGACCTCTGGCGGTTCTAGTGTTACAAGATGAATTTCTGTGTGCGAGGTTGCAAACGTTTGTTCCTGTCCTATGCGCGTCTTAAAAATGCACTTAACACAAATGCGCAAGTTTGCATCCGGGATAGTTTAAAAGAATTTGTGTCTTCGAGTCCATTTGGAAAAAGCACATTTATTTTAAAGTACCTGAGACCTGACGCTGCTAATAACGAACCTGACCCTTGTCCGAGGCACTCGTAGAAGTTTTGGACCCGAACCCACTTGGGTTGGACCTCGGGTTTTCTGATCCAAGTGGACCAGAGAAGACCTCTACACTGCAGGTCTTGATGCCGAATTCTGATTTGTTGCCTATATCAGATTTTTTTTAACCATCCATTTACACGTTCTTTCAAATGTGACCCATATCAGATTCATCTGTTTACACTTGCCATAGCTTCACTTTTCCTGCGTTGTTGTAATTTCTACTACCTCCCAGGGTTGCTAGGTTTTCACAACAAAACCTCCCCAATTTCTACTCAAAACTAGCCCAGTTGTGTTTCGAGGGGGTCCCCTGACGTTCCGGGCAGTAAATATCTCGTTATAGGAGTCGCTTTAACTAGCGGACATGAAAAACAACCCATGACTACAGTGTTAAATATAACTAGATCACAAGTTTAAATTGAAAAACATATTGTTGATATGTTGATTCACATTGACATATTTTCATTTATTTTCAAATCGGTGGGATTAATAGAGGTTACTAGTTTTATTTAGTTGAGAAACTATCCTATTCGAACCCGAGCACCCTCCGTAAGTGTTCATGTAAGCTGCCCTGAGTGGGGAGAGGGTGCTAGTACTAGGGTTGCCTTCAACTAAAGATTTTTCTGGTCGACTAGAAGTCGGGTAATTTAAAGCATTAGTCGCCTAATTGCACGTTTATAATGGTTAATAAACCATTTAAATCATAATAATGAGCCTTTAATTGCCTACATTGCAATAAGCACTCAAGCAAATGCATAAAGTTTGCCACAGCACACCGGCAGAAGTAATGATTATGATTGTGTCAGAAAAACAGTAAGGAGGTTGCATTAACATTTTAATGATTCATTGAGAAACTAGTGCTTTCTTTGTTTTCTGCTAAAGAGGTGAAGGCTGCATGTTTCATATGGATTACATAATCTGAGAATATTTATCTTCTATTTGAATTGGTTTATTTAAAAGTAGACATTTCACTCTCTCTCTCTCTCTCTCTCAATCTCTCTCTCTCTCTCTCTATATATATATATATATATACATAGAGCAATGTGTAACATTTCACCAGATTTTAGACTTATTCACTTTTATTTGGAAATAAAATATTTCACTAGATTTTATACAATTCTTGTGCACCCGTGATTTTTCTAGAATCTAGATTGTATCTTTTGCTGCTGAATTATCCACTTACCTAGTTTATAATAGTATTTTTGTCATAGGTTATTTTTCATTAAAATAACACAGATTATTTTTCATTAAAATTAAGTTGTTTATACGTAATAGATTGTGTTTAACACACAAAAGAGTGGTGATCAAGTCAACACAGAGAAGTATAGAAATTCTACATTGATTAAAAAAAAAAAAACAGTGCGGGTATCGGACTGGATCGGTATCGGCAGATACTCAGAATTTTCGGTATCGGGTCGGTTCTAAAAAAAATGGTATCGTTGCATCCCTAGTTCAGTGTGGGTTGTAGTTGGAGGCAAACATTTGAGTTTCTTGTGCAGTACCTTTTTAAAATATAACAAAGTGCTGTTATATATTTTAGTAAAATTTCCCCCTTTTCTGTCTATTTTTACATATTTTGTCAACTTTTGATGCACTATACATAGACTGTGAATAGGAATGGACATTGTCAATAAAACCACCTTTGAACAAGAAGAGCTGTTGCGGCCTTGCCATCATTTCTTGTGACCAATTTTCCATCATGCCTCATCACACTCGTGATTTTCCTCATGGATTTGCTCCTGAAGGTCATAAGGTGTCTCTTCGATCATTAATCTTGGTTTGCTTGCCCCAAATTTGACAGTGGCCTTTCTGAGTTAAAATGATCTCTTTTGTTTTAATGTTGCAAGCTGTTCAAAGCTGTAATAAAGTTGATTAGGCTTAATTCAGGATTAGGGATGGTATCCAGGATCTGATTTTGTGATAAAAACATTTGTGGTTCAACACTGTTCTGATCAAATCCTAAATTGTCTGATTCGCTCTGATACGCTACATCATGCTGTCCAAAAGAATGTTGTGCTGGAAAATAAACCAGCTCTCCTTTGAACAAGCTGTTTTGCATAGCATTTGATAACTACAAGGTTGAAAGTTTGAAAGCAAAGTGTTTTTTCTGAGATTACAGAAAACACCTTTTTTTCAGTAGATTTTGATGCCTTCTTTTGGTTTTGATGTCTGTTTCTATGTGCCATTAAACTGAATAAAAAAATTTTTTTCACTTTAGACCTGATTGAGGAGAGTCAAGAGCAGAAGGATATGGAAGAAAAAGAGCAGAAAGAGAAAGATCGCGATTTCAAAATTGGAGAAAAATCCACACAGAGTAAAAATTGCTCTTCTCAAAAAAGTGTCCAGAAGATTGAATCTAAGAGCTTTTTTACCTGTCAGCAGTGTGGAAAGAGTTTCACTACCAATAAAAGCCTTAAAATACACATGAGAATTCACACTGGAGAAAACCTTTACATCTGTCAACAGTGTGGAAAGAGTTTCAATCGAAAAGGAAACCTTGAAATCCACATGAGACTTCACTCTGGAGAGAAGCCTTACACTTGCACTCAGTGTGGAGGGAGTTTTACACATAAAAGCAATCTTAATTACCACATGAGAACTCACAGTAAAGACAGATTCACCTGCCAACAGTGTGGAAAGAATTTCATTCATAAACATATCCTGGCAGTCCACATGAAGAGTCACATCGGAGAGAAACATTTTATCTGTAAACAGTGTGGAAAGTGTTTCACTCGAAAAGGAAACCTTAAAATTCACATGAGAAGTCACACCGGAGAAAAGCCTTATACCTGCTCTCAGTGTGGACAGAGATTTGCACATAAATGCAACCTTAATTCCCACATGAGAACTCACAGTAAAGACAGCTCCTTCACCTGCCAACAATGTGGGAAGAATTTCCCTCAAAAACAAAACCTCGAAGTACACATGAGGATTCACACCGGAGAGAGACATTTTATCTGTAAACAGTGTGGAAAGAGTTTCAATCAAAAAGGAAACCTTGAAATCCACATGAGAGTTCACTCTGGAGAGAAGCCTTACACTTGCTCTCAGTGTGGAAAGAGTTTTAGTCATGAAAGCACCTTTAAGGTCCACATGAGGATTCACTCTGGAAAGAAGCCTTACACTTGCACTCAATGCAGAAAGGGTTTTACTCACAAAAACACCTTTAATTACCACATGAGAACTCACACAGGAGAGAAGCTGTTCGCATGTGATCAATGTGGAAAGAGCTTCACACAGAACTAAGCCGTAGATATCACATGACCATTCACACCGGAGAGAAACAGTTCATATGTGGTCAGTGTGGAAAAAGCTTCGCACATCTAGCAGGCCTAAATTACCACATGAGAATTCACACAGGAGAGAACTGTTTTATATGTCAGCTATGTGGAAAGAGTTTTAGTCAAAAATATAGCCTAAAAATTCACATGAGAGATTCACACTGAAGAGAATTTCTTCACCTGCAAATCTGAGTGAACGTCCACTGCTGCTGAGTGTGGGCCAAATCTGATTGTACCTTCATACCCACTTCTTTTATTTTCATCATTTACTTCTTTATACATTAAACACCTACATTATCTCCTTTGCTGTAGTTTCAAGTAATAAGCATTTATATTTAAATCCAGTGTTGCAAAATTCTTTTAATGGAAAGTAGCTAAAGCCACCTTGAAAAGTCGCTAGATGACGTCATGTGCTAATTAGCATATTCATTACATCATTGCGTCATATTGCCTTTTACATTTGTTTGCCTCTCTGTGCTCTTACTGTATTTTAGTGCAGCCAAATTCTCAAAACTGTTTTCATTTTTATATTTTACTGTTTCTGTTTGTCACAGTTATGGACTTCTGTTCTCCTGTTCTTTCTGAGTTTCCTTATTTGGTCATGTTCCTTTTCTTGTTTAGTTAATTGATTACTCCCCACCTGTTTCTGTTCTCCCTGATTACGTTCCATGTGTTTATAAGTCCTGTCTGTTTGGTTTTTCTTGGTCAGTTCTTAAAGTTATGTACGTGATTGTTCTTTGTTGTTGTTATCATTAAAATCTACTTTGGAATTCTGTTGGGTCTCTCTTAGTAGACATGTATGGTTACATAAGAACCGACCGCTTACAGAAGATGAAGGCTGAGGGCGCGCTGAGGTGTTTGCGGCATAGCGGTTGGAGGTTGGAGCGATATACGGAGGATTTCCTCGAGCTTGCTAACCGGGTGAGCTGTCACAACTCGTTACTGGGTGCTTGTTTTCTGCTGGGGCTGGACGAGGATACAATTCGCTGCGATCTTCCCGATTGTGATTTCCCCTTGATCGAGCTGATTAATCTTGTCCTTTGGTTAAACAGTTAAGACTTCGAAGTGGACGACGTCTATGAGCAACCTAAATTTCCTCGTCCAGTCCCCTCAGAAACGGGCCGTGTTTTGCCCACTCACCCTGCGCCGGGAACCTCCACATACTGCTCCAACAGCTCCTCTCGCCTGCCCAAACCCAACCACCCCAGTATCCTCCCGAGCTCCACTGTTTCCCTCAGTGCGGCAGCCTGTGTCGAGGTCAAGGCCGCCGCATGCAGCTAAGCCAAGGCTGCCGTCCACGAGCCCCACTCCCACATACCGAAGACACGAGCACCTGCGACACTTATGGCAAGCCATATATATATTAAACTGCCCGCTCCTCCAGAGCACCCTCCATTGCCAGTCCGCAGCTCAGATATCATGGACATGGCATTACCCACAGATTTCTCGGCACCCATCCTCTCCCCAGATTCCACTCTAGGGCACTTCACTGAGCCTCCTTCATCTCCTAAGTCTCCTTCGCCTCCGCTGGTCCCGTCCAGCCCTTTTCGTCTCCTGAGCACTCCAAGTTAAGCCCACGGCGGGCTCCTGTTCCCGAGTCAAGCCCATGGTGGGCTCCCAATCCCCAGTCAAGCCCAGGATGGGCTCCCGATCCCCAGTCCCGATCCCCAGTCAAGCCCAGGATGGGCTCCCAATCTCCTGTTAAGCCCAGAAGAGGCTCCTGTTCCTGAGTTAAGGCCAGGATGGGCTCCCGATCCCCAGCTCAGCCCAGGAGGGGCTCCTGTTCCAGAGTGTAGCCCAGGAGGGGCTCCGTTTTCACAGTTAAGCCCAAGGAGGGCTCCTGATCCCCCGTTAAGCCCAGGGAGGGCTCCTGACCCCCAGTTAAGCCCAGGAAGGGCTCCATTTTCACTGTTCAGCCCAGGAAGGGCTCCTGATCCCCAGTTCAGCCCAGGAGGGGCTCTGGTGTCCCCGTTAAGCCCAGGGAGGGCTCCAGCCCCAGACCTCCCTCCAGTGTCTGCTCAAGGCCCCGAGAATCAGCCCCGTAAGTTTCCCCAAGTATTATTGGGGGGTTGGGGCAGTAGGGATCCAACCATAGAGACCAAGGCGAGGGCCGTGGCCTCAGAGGCTGCCCCGCCATGGCCTCCCATGTCTCCAGCGCCGCCATGGCCGCCTGAGTCTCCAGATCCGGCATGGCCGCCCGAACTGCCTGCTCCACCATGGTTGTCCGAGCTCCCTGTGCCGCCGTAACACCTGGGAGGGGGGGGTAATGTTACAGTTATGGACTTTTGTTCTCCTGTTTCCTTATTTGGTTATGTTCCTTTTCTTGTTTAGTTAACTGATTACTCCCTACCTGTTTCTGTTCTCCCTGATTACGTTCCATGTGTTTATAAGTCCTGTCTGTTTGGTTTTTCTTGGTCAGTTCTTAAAGTTATGTACGTGATTGTTCTTTGTTGTTGTTTTATCATTAAAATCTACTTCTTTGGAATTCCGTGTGAGTCTCTCTCAGTAGACATGTACGGTTACACTGTTTGTCAGACAACGGGACGAATATGAAATAGTGACTAAAATGCAGCCCTTTAAGACTACACAGCTCTCCCTTTCAAAACGTTAATCTGCACAAAAATCCTGATTTATAATTGAATCATCGTCTGATAAAATCAAATACACATTGAAGACATGAAAAAGCCAGTACCTCCTACATAAAAATACTATAGTTATTTATAGTAAATAGTGTTTTTTGAAGTGTTTTAGAGTAAAGTGTATTATACTGTGTATATATTATAGTATTTACTTCACTAATGAATGCTACAGCATACTGTTGTATTAACTATAGTGAACTGATAAACTGTAATAAGTACTGTAGTATACTTTTGTAGTATAAACAGTAAACTGTAGTGTATTGTAGTATAATATACCCTATAGTTGTAGAAAACTTAGTACAGTATTCGGTGAAGTAATTTGTTTATATTACTATAGTTGTTATGTTACCACAGCAACTATAGAATTACCACAACAAATTAATTCAAGTACTTTACTATATAGTATGATTCAAAATTTACGCTTTTTCAAAATGTGTCGCTAGATGGGTCTGAAAACTCGCCAAAAATATCGACAAATTCACTAAGTTGGCAACACTTTTTACATCTATTCATTTAGCAGACCCTTTTTTTTTTCCAAATCAACTTTTTGAAATTTTTTAAGCAATTTTTTTTTTTTTAATAAACAAAAATAAAACAAGTGAATAGCATAGAAAAGGAATATAGAACATATTTGCTCAATACCATACAAAGCAAGTTATTGTATAAAGCAAGCACATTGAAATGGCGGACCATAGTTTTTGTTTTTTAAAATTTAGAGTGCTTTATTCAAGCCCATCCTCTGTGCGTTAATTCTCTATAAAGACGCTAAAGCACCAACAAGAGCAGCAGATGATGCAGTTATTTTAAAAACAGCAGAAACAAAGTGGGGAGCAAAAATTTACACTGTTGCTAAAAATGCAGAAAACAACCATGCTGCAAATATAATTATTTTTACCTATCATATGACTGTTCAAACAATTTTTTTTTTCAAATGTCAGTGAATTTTACTCTCTATAGCGAGAGATTGAGTGAGAGAGAGCTCCCGCCCTGATGTGCTTTCATGACAATGTGCTGAAACACGGTCAAGTAAAGAAGACCGAATTTACTATAGATTTGATGTTCTACAAAGTTCTAATTATAATTCTATGTTTATGAAATGCTAGAGAACTTTAAGCTATGTGCTATAGTGAGATAGAGAGAGAGCTCTGCGTTTTAATGACAATGCGCTGAAACACGGTCAAGTAAAGAAGACATAATTTTACTATAGATTTCACGTTGACACTTTAGAATACTGTTTCTTACTGCATAGCTAATAAGGAATTATTGAAGAACTAACAGATAATTATTAACACTTAATTCACTACTGCTAACTACAAAGGAAGATGTGTTAACTAATCAGTATGTAATACAACTTTATGATAGTGTTAAGTAACAGTTAGCTAATCAATAACTAATATATACTGTTGTACCTCCTGAAGAATTACTATTAATTATCTGCAAGTTAAGGTTCAAGAAATATAACTATGAAATAACTACTAATGAAAAGGTTTAAGCAAATAGTCACTATAATAATCAGGCTGTTGCCCACAAAATCAAATACTTGAGTAAAAGTATAGATACCCCAATAAATATTACTCCAGTAAAATTAAAAGTAAGCCTATTCATTTTTAAAATTACTTGACTAAAAGGACAAGTACAAAGTACTACTACAGTAGCAACTTTGTTACAGTCCACTACTACTATTATTAGCCTATAATGGAAATGAAATATGCATTTTGTTTGCTTTTAAATGTTTTACTTTTGATTATAAAATGTTTGTTAATTTAGTTTAAATGTGGGCAGTATACATGTTAAAATGGAATGAAATGTGCTGTATTAAGAAATGTCTTCATCTGAAATAAAGATCGCAAACAAGTTGTGTTGTGTATTTTTACAAAGGTTATGATTAGTTTTATAGGTTTTGTTAGAGTGCAAATTTGATTTGAGTCAAAAGATGAGGTATCATTATTATTTACTAATAGGTTCACTTTAGAATACTGTTTTAGGTTCCAAGTATCTGATAATTCTTTATTAATTACTAAAGGGTTCACTATATTTTCACTTTATAATAGGTCTCCTGTTTCAGGTTCGTAATAGGTCATGCAGAATTATTTGATAATTGTTTATTAATTACTAATGGTTTCCCTACATTTTCAATTTAGAATACTGTTTAGGTTCTAAGTAATTCTTGCAGAATTATCTAATAATTCTTGATTAATTACTAATAGGTTTCCAATATTTTCACTTTAGAATAGGTCTCCTGTTTCAGGTTCGAAATAAGTCCTGCAGAATTATTTGATAATTATAAATTAATTTATTATTAATTACTAATTGGTTCCCTATATTTTCACTTCAGAATACTGTTTCAGGTTCGTAATAGGTCCTGCAGAATTATTTGATAATTATTTATTATTTACTAATGGGTTCCCTATATTTTAACTTTAGAATAGGCCTCCTGTTTCCGGTTCGAAATAGGTCCTGCAAAATTATTTAATAATTATTTATTAATTACTAATTGGTTACCTGTATTTTCACTTACCCTCAGTCCTTGCCTTACATAGATGAATTGAATTAATGATAATGTGGTATATGCTGAGGAGGCACACATACAGTACTGTATATAAAATATAAAAACTAAGGTAAGTTATCGCAAGGCACAGGAGTGATGGTGGGGTTCCTATCGGAATCTAATTTCTTACAAAACACACTCACAAAAGAATTCACTACACAGGCAAAACCTTGATAAAATGTATTGCATTCATTAATATTGCATTTTCATACTACTACTGCTAATAACATTTATATGAAAGGGTCACAACTCAATGTAATTGCGTATAACTGTTCATTAGTAGTCAGTTATTTTACTTGAACCTTAACTTGTAGATAATTAATAGTGGTTCTTCAGGAGGTATGACAATACATTAGTTATTGATTAGCTAACTGTTACTTAACACGGTCATAAAATTGTATTACATACTGATTAGTTAACACATCTTCCTTAGTAGTTAACAGTAGTGAATTAAATTAGTTCTTCCATAATTCCTTATCAGTTATGCAGTAAGAAACCGTATTCTAAAGTGTTACCAATTTCACATTCTACAAAGTTCTAATTATAATTCTGTTTATGAAATGCCAGTGAACTTTAAGTTATGTGCTATGTCATGAAAGCGCAGAGCTTTCTCTCTGGCTAATGCGCTGAAACATGGTCAAGTAAAGAAGACAGAATTTACTATAGAATTCCCCATTCTACAAAGTTCTAATTATAATTCTGTTTATGGAATGCCAGTGAACTTTGTTATGTGCTATAGCGAGAGAGAAAGCTCTGCGCTTTCATGACAATGCGCTGAAACATGGTCAAGTAAAGAAGACAGAAATTACTATAGAATTCCCATTCTACAAAGTTCTAATTATAATTCTGTTTATGGAATGCCAGTGAACTTTGTTATGTGCTATAGCGAGAGAGAAAGCTCTGCGCTTTCATGACAATGCGCTGAAACATGGTCAAGTAAAGAAGACAGAAATTACTATAGAATTCCCATTCTACAAAGTTCTAATTATAATTCTGTTTATGAAATGCCAGTGAACTTTAAGTTATGTGCTATAGCGAGAGAGCAATCTGTGCTTTCATGACAGCGAGCTGAAACACGGGCAAGGACAGAATTTACTATAGGCTAGATTTCTATAAATTTCTCATTATAATGCTGTTTACGGCAGATTTGTGCGATATTTTCATCTACATTATCAAGTGATTCCTGAAATCGCCTGTGCGTTTTCAAAGCCATATAAAGTATTAAAACAGTTTTAATTGAAGTATGCCAACTATTAAATATGACAAAATATAGCACTGCTGCATTATTATAACATCAGTATTTTAAAAAAGAAACATCTAAAAGTAATAATAATAATAATAATGCATTTTATTTATCATGTGCTTTTCTTAACCCAAAGTGCTACAATTACGGGCATGAGTAACAACAACAAGCATAGGTTTCATAACCCATAGCATAACAACTTGCATAATAAAATAACAATAAAAAAAAACAGTATAAACATACTCAGTTACTGTAAGCAACTTTAAAAAGATAAGTCTTTAAAGATTTCTTAAAGCAATTCAAAGTTGGAGAATCTTGGAGCTGAGACAGAGAAAGCTCTATGACCCATAGTTTTTAATTTATATGCAGGCTGCTGGAGGATACACAACCCTGCTGAGCACAAAGTGCGAGCAGGAGTATAAGGAGCAACTAAACTGGATATATAGTCAGGGGCAGTTCGATGAATAGCTTTATAAGTTTAGATCAGAATTTTAAAATCAATACACGCTTGAATAGGAAGCCAATGCAAGTTATGCAATACCGGAGTAATATGTTGCCGGGTAGTTGTATATGTTAAGTACCCGAGGACCTGAATTCTGAATATATATTAATTTCTTAAGGATTTATCAGGGAGACCAATATAAATTGCATTGCAGTAATCAAGCCTTGATGTGATAAATGCATGAATGAGCCTTTCAGCATCAGGCAGTGATAGAGAAGGACGGAGTCTTGCAATGTTTCTTAAGTGGAAAAATGCAGTTTTTGAAACCATTTTTAATATGGGCATCAAACAATAGTTCAGGGTCAAAAATAACGCCATGATTTCGTACTTGGGTGGACGGAGTAGCGAAGCCACAATCAGTAATCACATTAGAATTATTTAATTTATGTAAAGCCGCTGGCATACCAATACATAAAAGTTCTGTTTTTGACTCATTGAGCTTGAGAAAATTCTTATGCAACCAGGCTTTTTATCTCGCTCAAGCAAGCAGTAAGTGTTGTGACAGCAAGATGAGGATTAAGGTGTGTGCTGAGATAGATCTGGTATCATCTGCATAAAAATGAAACCCTAACCCATACTTATGAATGATCTGACCCAGAGGCAGCATATAAAAAATATTATAATGGCCTGGTTGGTTACTGCATGATTATTTAAATCCATCAAAATTCAAAAAGCAAATATATTATAATGGCCTGGTTGGTTACTGCATGATGATTGAAATCGTGCAAATGGCCCTAAAACTTAATGGATGAAATGGTACTGATTTCTAAAAACTAACTCACGAAACCATCCTGAGGGTGCTGCACGAGCTCGCGGTGCCATCTGCAGGACAGCTTAAATCTTTTTGATCATACAAAAAACTAAATCAGAACAGTACATCCTATTTTATGAATGGCGGAGAGAATTTGAGATTGCTAGTGCTATCATAAAATTCGCAACAGTTGTTCGTACAATGATGTAGCGCATAAGACTACAGCCTATTATATAATTACATGTCTGCTGTTACAGTGCTGTTTTCAGTTCCCTTTCAATTTGGTCACTCTACATTGCTATGGGAATTACCCTTTTCTTCAAATACTACTGAAGAATTATTGAATCACGCAACTAAAACTAAAAAAAAGGACCCACCCGCTAAATATGAGGAACCCCCCTGTACCTTATAAACACAGAAAGAGATGTTCACAGAGTGCTTCATTGAAGCGTGGCTTACTCTGACCGAGTTAAAGGACTCGAGACCAAGACAGCCTTAGCTGAAGCGCCATCAGGGCCAGAGACCCTGCTCTGACAGACACAGCAGGCCACCGGCACAAGAATCAAAGCCGCGTTCCTGATGCTGTCAAGGGGCGGGTAATCCGCGGAGAGTGGAGATTACACCCTTTTAAAGTCAATATAATTTGGACTGTATTCAGCAGGGTGGAGGTGGATCTCTTCGCATCAGCGGAGAACACTCACTGACCACTGTTTTATTCACTGACACACTGTCCACTGGGAGTGGATCTCACAGCTGGTTGAAAGTAAGCAATTATGCTTTTCCTTCAGTGAAACTTCTGCCTCTTGTGCTTTGCAAAATCAGAGAGGAAAGTAAATCTGTTCTGTTAGTGGCACCGAAATGGCCCAATCAGCCGTGGTTCCCAGAACTGGTGGAGATGCTTGTAGCCCCCCTGTGGACTATCCCACTGAAGAGAGACTCAACGATAATGATATAGCATCCAAATCCAGAGTGATGGAGCCTTCTTCGTGTCTGGCTGCTCGACGGAGCTTGCCTGTAATGGATGCACTTCCTAAGCGTGTGTTGAATACTATGTCTGGTCTCCTTCCACTAGATGCCTTTATGCACATAAATGGAAAGTTTTCACAAATTGGTGCGGGTTGCGGGGCGAAAGCCCATTCAACTACCCAATACCAATGATTCTTGCCTTCCTTCAAGAAAAAAAAAGAAGAAGAAGAACAGGCCCGTTCGAGCCCATACAATCAGCGAGCTTGCATGTGCTCTCTTTCAAGACAGCACTCCTGCTCACATTGTCCTTTGTTAAGCGAGCTGGGGACCTGCAGACACTGTCAATTTACAATTCGGGACAGGTGATTGCAGACTCAACTTAATGCCTAGGAAAGGTTATGTGCCTAAAGTGCTTTCGGCTCTATTTAAAGCGCAGGACATAACACTATCTGCTTTCCGCCCAGAAACACTGGCTGGGCCGGAGCTGCTCAATACACTCTTACACTGCCCTGTACGTGCAGTGCGCATTTATACCGAGCGCTCTAGACAGTTCAGGCTCTTGGAGCAGCTAGTTGTATGTATGCTTGGAGGGCGCACAAAAGGCCTGTCTGTGTCCAAGCAAAGGCTGTCACACTGGATCATCAACGCAATTGCTTTGGCTTTTAACTCTAAGGGCGTGAAATGTCCTATAGGGGTTCGGGTCCATTTAACCCGCCGACTCGCGTCATCGTGGGCCTGGGCAAAATGGCATATCTATTTAGTACATTTGCATGGCGGCAGGCTGGTCGTCACCCAGCACTTTCGCAAGGTTTTTATTACTTAGATGTGTCGTCACTTACCTCATTGGGTTGAGTGCGTGCAGCGCACGTGCCTATTCAACCACAGTTATGATCTGAGCTGCTTGCCTCAGTGGTTTCTACTAGGTCATATACACCCCTGTATTGACGTACCACTAATTCAATGCTGTCCCTATCAGCTGATCACATTGTTATGATATTGTTCATGACGTCTTTTAGGACATGATCACCATCATACTCTACTTATTTGAGCACCGGTACGGCCATTGAATCATAACACATAATTTAATTGAAATTAAACAAACTTCAACTAATCTATATGTGATGGCGCCGGAGACGCCACCATTTCACATTTGTTCCACCGGCGTTAACTCCGCCCCTAGTGTGACGCGGCATCGTCTAGTTGCCGAGCCCCCCTTGACTTTTACATGGTTTCGACTAAGTCCTGTAGACCTAATCCTTCTCCAACAATACTGCCAACATCATTGCCGCTCTCATTACGGATCCGTATGTGAAACTTGAAATACTTTGTCGAGCCAGTCTCCATCACTGTGACACGACGGGATTTTATACGTTCCCACAGCAATGTAGAGTGACCGAATCGAAAGGGAATGCTCGAGGTTACGTTCCCTGAGATGAGGGAACGAGACATTGCTCTTATTGCCATGTCACCAAGCTCAGGTTCTTAGAATGCCAAATGCTTCAGTCAAAATTCTGAATGGATGACATACAAGCGCTGCTTATTATAGAGTGGGGGGGGGGCTCATATTTCACGCTCTTGAACACCATTGGCCAGTTTCACTGGCGTGATTCAATGAGGCTTCAGTAGTATTTGGACAAATGGATAATTCCCATAGCAATGTCTCGTTCCCTAATCTCAGGGAACCGAGGTTACGTGAGTAACCGAGAGCGTTTATCAATGAATATTATAATGTTAAGGCAGTCTTCTGGCTGTTTTTTCCCTGAAGCATTCATAATCATTTCTTCTGTAGTGTGCTGTGGCAAGCTTTACATGTGCACTTCAGCACTGATAGGCTGTAGGTAATTAAAGGCTCATTATTATGAATTATATGATTCATTAATATAAACATGCAATTACTTGACTAATTGCTTAAAATGAACAACTACTAGTCAACCAGAAAAATCTTTAGTCGAGGGCAGCCCTGCGTGGATTTACGCATGTGGCCAAGTGGGTAAGTTCCCTCCCCTCTATTTAGAATGACAACTTATCAGAACATGGTACTGGTGATATATTAAGGCTGCGATTAAGCTACCTGGGATGTATCATTGCTAGCTCCGCCCATTGGCGTGTGTGGGTTTCTGCTTAAAAGGTATGTTGTTAGCTGTTTGGCTAATGTTGCAGGAGCTCGGGCATATCAATTAACTATATTTATTTATTGTAGCTGGAATATCATCTGCTTCGAGGTGGTGTGTAAGGCTGTCATTATTTTTGAAGTTCAGTGTCATTATTATTTTGTTCAGCTTTACTATACAGAATTTGCATATCTATTTTTTCCTTTTTTTATGACTTGTCTAGCTAATCGGTCTGCTTCATCATTCCCTGCCACTCCTGTATTTGCCGGAACCCACAAGAATTGAACCATCCTATTTATCTGCTGCCAACATATATATAACTGAAGGATCTCCAAGACAGTATCTTGTCTAGTTTCAAACTGTTGAGCTTCCAGGCATAATAAAGCTGAACTTGAATCTGAGCATACTACTGTTTTATTTATCCCCCATTTCATATATTTTATTCACTGCTATCAAAATTGCTAGCAACTCTCCTGTAAATACTGACACATGATTTGATATTCTTTTCCCTCCTGACACTTTCAACCTTGGAATAACATACGCTACTCCCACCTGACCATTCTGTGGATTCTTAGATGCATCTGTAAAAACTTTAACATAATGTTCATAATTAGTCCCAAAATATTGTTTTGTAAATTCTGCCTCTAGTAACTCCTGCTCTTTATCTTGTCTTGCTTCCAATAAGAATAAGTAAATTTTTGGTTGTGGTAAAATTCATAAAGGTATCGTTGGTAAAATTACCATTGGAATAACTCTGTACTCATTTAGTTCCATCTCCCGCACTAAATCTTCAATGATCCAACCAAAACTATTAACTTTCCTTTTTCCATGTTTCCAACAAGTCGCAAGTAATCCTTTTATTGGATGATTATCCTGTTGGCCTTTTAAGCTTGCCAAATATGTCAAAATCAGTTGTTTCCTTCTTAGATGAACCGGCATTTCTCCCATGTCCACCTGTATCGCTGGAACTGTGGAGGAAGGATAAGCTCCACAACAAATTCTCAAAGCTTGTGATTGTATTCTTTCTAACTTTTCTAACTGTGACTTGTGACATTAAACCACATAGCTAAAAATCTTATCACTTTAACTATTTCTAACTCTTTATTATATAACTTCAACTTTAAATATATACTTCTTTTATTTGTAAAGAAAATATATTTAGTTTATTTAAAACTGTTTGCATTTTATTAACAATATACTCAACATTCCTACCTCTAAGCCACAAAGCTCCATCATCTACAAACAAAGATTTATTTATATTTTCCCCTATTGTTGAAAAAACATAATTAATCATAATTATAAATAACAAAGAGCTTTTGACACTTCCTTGCGGATTGCCATTCTCAATACTTCCCTCCCTTGAAATATAATCTTCAACCTTTATTTTAATATTTCTTTCAATTAAAGAGTCTTTGATCCTTATATATATTCTTCCACCTATTCCTATTTGCACGCCCCTCAGCCTTTTGCCAGTCAAGACGAGACACAAGATAGAACAACGCAAGCTAGTAAGTTTGCACTCCAAACCAACAAAGTACTAAACTAAATATTTTTATATATATTTAATATTAATATATATTATTACAAGTATTACAAATGTCAACAAAATCTGTGTAGTGTTTTCATTGCATATATCAAACTAAATCTATATTAGGAACGTAAAAAGTAAATAGAGTACAAAGCAACCAATGTATGACTCGCTAAGCAGGTAAATTAATATATAAAGAAATATGAGGAAAAGAGTTCAGTATGGATGAATGAGTGCGGAGTTACCATCATCAATGTGTGGCCTTAAGTTCGGCCATCACAGTCATCATTAATAAATTCTTAAGGTTTTGGTATTCATAGTGTAATTTATCCCTTCGTAGCTACATTACACGCAGATAGACTCGCAGGTTTTTACCCGGTCGGTCTTCATACAAAGAGGCTGAACGGATACAAGTATACACATATGTAGACTTTTAGTATTTTCTTTCATATTATTTAACGCTGTAATATAAGTACTGTAATAACATCTGAATTTAATACCTAGAAAAACAATCTATCTAGCTATCTAACTAAAAATGTGTGAGTGTGTGTGTGTGTGAATCATTTATAAATTCAAATTTACAATTTAAACTAATAATAACTCATGATCTAGTTATTGTTGCATTTGTTTATTTTTGTTTTTGAATAATCTGTGGCCCTAACAAAGATTTAATTTTATTGACTAAGCTTGCTATAAATGGTTTCCACATTTAAATCTGACCGTTTTGCCCTTAAGAGAGAATCTTAAATGATGTGCTGCACAATCTTTCATTGGCAGTTTTTTTTTTCAGCAAACAACTAGATAACATGTTTTTAAATATTTTTCAAAAATAATAAAACCCTGAAAACATTTTTTATTTTTTTGAATGGTTCACTTATGTAAATTGTCCACCACTTTTGACATTTGCGTTTAAACAGGTTTTTACTTTACTTTTTTAGAAACTAAAACAAAACAGAAAATTGCATTTGAACGGGACTTTTATTTTGGTGTGGTGATGTGACGTCATTAGGCTGCGCCGCGCTCCTGCATCGGTGTTTCGGCTGAAGAAAGGTTTGTGTTTTAACTTTTTAATGTTTTTAAGTCACTGCTAACGATGTAAAATGGCTTAATTGTTTTGTAATGTAATGCTTCATCTAACGTTAGTGCACGGTATTTGTGAGAGTGAAGCTGCTTCTCAGTTCTCTGGATATCGTGAATCATTTAAAAGAAAACAAGAATCAGTCACTGGCAAAAAGTGATGGAGGATCTTCTGAAAGACACATTAGAGCGTTTTCATCTAGACTACAGCTGCTCTTTCTGTGAAAAGAAACCATTGCACATTTTGTTTCTCTGTTCTTCTCTCTTCTGACATGAGATGTTAACATTTCTGAAATTCAGAATAGCTTTAAACCAATTAACGTTTTTTTTAACTTAAAAACAACAACAAAATGTTTATATCTACCAGTGTACATGGAGTGTTGTCCATTTTCAAAAAGCCCTTGAAAAAAAAAGATCAAATAAATAAATACAAATCGCAAACTTATTTCACTGATTTAATCCTTCAAATCACCACATTAGCAACACTTCAGTCCTGTTTCATAAAACAAGTCTTAAATATGAGTTCCACCAGATAGCAGAGACATCTGGATTCAACTTAGACTAATATACAATTTAATGTAACTGAGAAAAAAAAAATATATATATATATGACAAACTTGTAAGGCTAGTCTAAAACTTTTATGCAACCAGACCAAGTTTACCAAATGAGCCAGGCTTATTTCAGTTAAGGTCATTTCACACAGAGTTCGAAATTTTCAAATGCATTTTTTTTTTAATATTCATTATCCTATAAATTTGTTATGCACAGAAAACCTTGAAAACCGACAACCTTCTTCAAAAATCACTCTAAATATTCAAAAAAAACAAAATCAAAACCCATCAAAATTATTTTTAATGACGGACGAAAGTTTCGGAATCCAAATTTTTTTAATGACGGACGAAAGTTTCGGAGGCAGTGTGTAAACGTCATTGACACAGAGTGAGGTTGTATTTCAGACACCGTGTGCAATGGCCTTTAGTCTGACTCATTGTCAAATGATTTGGTTTCATAAAGTAAATTTATCATAGCTCAAGCTCAGACACTGGCAACTTATGCCTGGTCCGTGTGTGAAAACGAAGCGTCGGACGTCACAGATCATGTGGTTATGACAAAATGAATCAAGCTCCTGTAAGGTGAGATGTTTTTTTTTTTTTTTTTTTTTTTTTTTTTTTTGTTTTTTTATTATATACAAGCCTTGGTGTCGAATGTCACATCACTAGTAAAATGTAATTAAGCAATTATATCGTAATAGTTTGTTTTAAAATTTGTTTAATTTACTTTTGCCAATGTAGATGTTTTTCATACGAATGTAATTTGAAACATACACGAAAGACATGCAGTTAGATATCTAGCTAATCCATGTAATAACAACCTAAAGAAATAATTATCATTGTAATATGCATTTGCATAGCTGCCAGTAATCTTTCACGTGGGTTCATTTTGGTGACTGTCGGTATAGAAATGGATAATCCCCAGTCCGAGGACGTGAACAGCAGCGAATTGAACGTCACGTGTTGTCATCTTGAGTTACAGTAATCACAACATGGTGTGAATTTAAAAAATGCGATATTGCCACTGACTCTCTCATGTAACCCTGTGATATTACCACTGACTCTCTCACGTACTATTATATGACTTTATTATCAGTCCAAAGATAAAAGTATGGCAGAAAATGTGACTTAAATAATAAATAAAAATATAGGCTACAACCAGCTGTATTTAAGTATATTGTACCCAAAATTAATTGACATTGTTTTAAGATGTATGAAAACATTTTAAACGTGGCTGCTACCTACACATTTCGTTGATCGGCAGTTTGTAGCCAAGCAGCCTTTCTTTCTTGTTCTTAGACAACTGTCCTTTTAGTAGAACATTAAAATATTATAATCTAAAATTGCTCTTAAAAGGATTAAAATCGCTAAAGTAAAAGTTAAAATCTCTGAATTAAAAAAGAAAATAAAATGATAAAAACCAGACAGATATGATAACATTTTCTAGGTACGAACACGTTTTGAGCTGAATTAGGACTGTACTAGATTACATTTGATTTACTGTTACCGCTATGTTATTAAAATTTCTTCATGGGGCATATTTAATGTCCGACAACAAATATTTTGCAATGTACATTTTTATATTGTTGTGCTTTTTATTCTGTTGTTTTTACTCAGAATTATTGCGTTCAATCTGTTTAGCGCACAGCAGTGATCATTCACTCACGTAAGCCTCGTCTCGTCTAATATATAAAAGATATATTAGCATGACTTTTTAACATTTACAGATGAAAAATGTTAAACTGAAAACTGTTATGCTCTGAGGAAAACACATCTCAAATGCATTAAACGGCACAAATATATTTGCTGTTTGTCATGCTGGATTGATTTGATCCCTGATCGACATTAAAGGTCACCTGAAGTGCCTTGAAACACGCAGCATTATTCTATGTGGTGACGTAATTTCAACTGAAACAGGAAGTAAGAGAGGGGCGGCGGCCCATATCGAAAAATATGGCTTTTAAAAATAGCCAATAGCATTTTGCTTTTATCTGCTCGGAACAGAGCCGTTGAGCTGTAAAGCCAATCTCAGCTGGCGCTTCAGCGTCTATTTATAGTGCAGGAGGCGGGCGCTTCGAACACTAGATAGCTCATAAGATTTGACAAAAAAATTAATTATAAAATGAAGTAAAAAAAAACTTCAAAAAAAATTTTTAACACGTTTTTACCGGAAGTGAGGATATGCAAGATTTTATATCTTCTAAATGTGAATTCATAAGAAAAAACTGCCTTATAGATAACCTTAAGACTAACATATTGATACTAATATCCAAAAAACTTTAATTTTGATTTTATGGGGGCTTTAAGGGCTGCTTAAGAATAAGGCGTTTAAGCAGATAAAATTATCCTGACTCATTGAACCTGGATCAAATAAGTGAGATTGTGTGAACTTAAATAGAGTTTTTTATGGAACCGCTTTTGCCCCGCCGGGTTTGTTAGTTATTTTTCAAGTCAGGTGTTGGGACTTTAATCCTCGCTTTTCTTAGTTGTCTTTTTTGAACCAGGCCTCTGCTGCTAAACCGTAAATGCTACAAGAACAACAAACAACTTTTACAAAACCAACCGCCAAATAAAATCATTAAAGTAGAATCTAATAAATGTAATCTATAGATCATTCATTTACCTAAACAAATGCATATGAAGTCTGTTTTTTGTTTTTTGATAGTCAGCTTATTTAAGGCTACTAACTCTCACTCTGACTGACTCTCTTAGCAGTGCGCTGACTTCTGAACTAGAGAGCTGATTTTGATTTTTTTTTTTCTGTTCATTCACACTGTTATAGAGATGGCGTTTATTAAAGAAGAGAGTGAAGACTGGAAGATTGAAGATGCATTCAGAGTGAAACAAGAAGATACTGAGGAACAAACAGGTTGGTTTTCATCCTCATTTGGTTCTTATTAAAATGTCCGTCTTCTAGAGAACATTGTCATGAGTTTGACAGATGTCATGAGTTTCCTAATTTGGTTATTAGTAGTGTTGCTTTAGTCGATGAAAATTATGACTAAATATCATCGTCAATGAACCTTTATCATGTGACGAAAACTTCACATTAAACTGCTTCTGTTTCACACAAACGCCGGCACAGATGTGCATGTTCGGCTAGAATCGCCCTGAACTCGTGCATGTTCGGATGCGGAGCTATGCGTAAAGTTACAAAAAATGCCGTGCGCAAATCAACCTTGACACAGAGAAAGGGACCGATGGCCGGCCATCTCATATCTATAAGATGAATTTCTGTGTGCGAGGTTGCAAATGTTTGTTCCTTTCCAATGCACGTTTCTTAAAAATGCACTTAACACAAACGCGCAAGTTTGCATCCGGGATAGTTTAAAAGAATTTGGGTCCTAGAGTCCATTTGGAAAAATTCAATTCTGATTTGAATTTTTTTTGACCATCTGTTTACACGTTCTTTCAACTGTGACCCATATCAGATTCATCTGTTTTTCTGCTACCTCCCAGGGTTGCTAGGTTTTTGCAACATATCCCGCCCAATTTTCCAATCAAAACATCAACCAAATCCCACCCAATTTGTACTATGGGTACTGGGGAACCGCACCCAAAAAATTGCATTTTACCCTCAGGAAAAAAAATCTACTCAAAACAAACACGTTTTGAGTAGATTTTTTTTTCCTGAGGGGTAAAATGCTGTTTTTTGGTGCGGTTCCCCAGTACAATTCGGATTCTAGGGGCTAAATATCTTATTATAAGGGTCGCTTCAACCTGTGGACATGGAAAAACAACCCGTGGCAACTGTGTTAATGTTTAATTACTGTAAAATTTGCAAATTGTGGTTGGTTATTTTATATTTTCTCTTTTCGTTTTCTTTTGTTAAATAAATATTGTAATTGTTGCATTAAGTGATTTCAGTAAGTTTATTTCATGGTTGAGAGAAAGTATCTATATAACCAGAGTAATACTTTAAACTGAAAAACATTGTTGATATGTTGATTCTCACTGACATATAAGGGCATTTTATAGTTAACTTTGTTGTCTTTAAATCGGTGGGATTAGGAGAGGTTGCTAGTTTTATTTAGATGAGAGACTATCCTATTCGAACCCGAGTGCCCACCCTAAGTGTTCAGGTAAGCCGCCCTGAGAGGGAAGAGGGTGCTAGTACTACGGCTGCCCTCAACTAAAGATTTTTCTGGTCGACTAGTAGTCGTTCTTTTGAAGCATTAGGGAAGTAATCGCACTAACGTTTATAATGGTTAATAAACCATTTAAATCATAATAATGAGTCTTTAATTGCCTACATTGCCTAATAATCACTTAAGCACAGACATAAAGCTTTTCACGGCACACCGGCAGAAGTAATGATTATGAATGTGTCAGAGAAAAACCGTAAGGAGGCTGCATTTGAATAATTAATTGATAAACTAGTGCTTTCTTTGTTTTTGGCTTAAGAGATCCATCCTTTTGTTTTCATTATTTTACAAAAGCGCAATATTTTGTTATTGTTAGTGCACACAAATAAACATAGGGTCTTTACAGATTTGAAAGATGTATTACTCTTATCTGTATGAGCATAAATTAGGGAGTATTTTAAGATCAAGTTAGTGCGTTGGCACCTCAATCTGTCCTGCAAAGAGTGCTAATGTTCAGTGTCCACACTCCTCAAAGATGCTGAATAGTACACATTTCTCTAGGTTAACATTAGATTAAGCGGCCATGTAAAGTTGCTTACACCTACGTATTTCAGATGATAAGCCATATGTGAGGTCAATGAATGATAGGCGAGCGTTTGGATGTCCATGTCCTGTCCTACCACATACAGGTGCATCACAATAAATTAGAATGTTGTGGAAAAGTTCATTTCAGTATTTCAACTCAAATTGTGAAACTCGTGTATTAAATAAATTCAGTGCACACAGACTGAAGTAGTTTAAGTCTTTGGTTCTTTTAATTGTGATGATTTTGGCTCACATTTAACAAAAACCCACCAATTCACTATCTGAACAAATTAGAATACTTCATAAGACCGATAAAAAAAATGTTTTTAGTGAATTGTTTGCCTTCTGGAAAGTATGTTCATTTACTGTACATGTACTCAATACATGGTAGGGGCTCCTTTTGCTTTAATTACTGCCTCAATTTGGCGTGGCATGGAGGTGTTCAGTTTATGGCACTGCTGAGGTGGTGTGGAAGCCCAGGTTTCTTTGACTGTGGCCTTCAGCTCATCTGCATTTTTTGGTCTCTTGTTTCTCATTTTCCTCTTGACAATACCCCATAGATTCTCTCTGGGGTTCAGGTTTGGTGAGTTTGCTGGCCAGTCAAGCACACCAACACCATGGTCATTTAACCAAATTTTGATGCTTTTGGCAGTGTGGGCAGGTTCCAAATCCTGCTGGAAAATGAAATCAGCATCTTAAAAAGCTGGTCAGCAGAAGGAAGCATGAAGTGCTCCATAATTTCTTGGTAATAAGGTGTAGTGACTTTGGTTCAGCAAAAAAACACAATGGACCAGCACAGAGCAGATGACATTGCACCCCAAATCATCACAGACTGTGGAAACTTAACACTGGACTTCAAGCAACTTTGAATATATCTTTGTGTGGTGGCTCTTGATGCCTTGACCCCAGCCTCAGTCCATTCCTTGTGAAGTTACCTCAAATACTTGAATTGATTTTGCTTGACAATCTTCATATGGCTGCAGTTCTCTCGGTTGGTTGTGCATCTTTTTCTTCCACACTTTTTCCTTTTACTCAACTTTCTGTTAACATGCTTGGATACAGCACTCTGTGAACAGCCAGCTTCTTTGGCAATGAATGTTTGTGGCTTACCCTCCTTGTGAAGGATGTCAATGAATGTCTTCTGGACAACTGTCAGATCAGCAGTCTTCCCCATGATTGTGTAGCCTAGTGAACCAAACTGAGAGACCATTTTGACCATTTTGGCTCAGGAAACATTTGCAGGTGTTTTGAGTTGATTAGCTGATTGGCATGTCACCATATTCTAATTTGTTGAGAGAATATGGTGTTTTTTTTTGGTGGGTTTTTGTTAAATGTGAGCCAAAATCATCACAATTAAAAGAACCAAAGACTTAAACTACTACAGTCTGTGTGCATTGAATTTATTTAATACACGAGTTTCACAATTTGAGTTGAATTACTGAAATAAATAAACTTTTCCATGACATCCTAATTTATTGAGATGCACGTGTAGACCAGCTGTTAACGATCTGCGTGACTTCCCCAAGGTGGATTTTTATTTATTTAATTTTTTTCTGCGACTAATAAAATTTTGGTCGATTCTTCTGGTCTACTAACAGTTAGTCAACTATTAGGGGGCAGCCCTAGCTAGTACAGTCATGGCCAAAAGTTTTGGCAGTGACACAAATTTTGTGTTTTT
Organism: Cyprinus carpio; assembly: GCF_018340385.1. Taxonomy (NCBI): domain Eukaryota; kingdom Metazoa; phylum Chordata; class Actinopteri; order Cypriniformes; family Cyprinidae; genus Cyprinus; species Cyprinus carpio. The sequence goes on from NC_056599.1 coordinate 42,975,215, forward strand.
GCAAGGTTGTGGTGTTCATTCACATTGTTTGTTGATTATTGTGTAGAGTGATCAGATGCATTTTAAGTAATTGCTAAAAGCTCTATTGGCCAAAAAATAAACTTTTCACAAAAAAAAAAGAAGAAAAAACACCTTTCACGGTTTTTTGATCCTGACACAAAATGACCAGCTAACATCAACTGACTAATATCAGCAGCACTTGTGAAAGTGTGAATGAGTACTTGTAAGGTGAAATCACTATCCTACTAAATAGATTGTAAGAACAGATTGATTGCTATAAAAGGAGGGAAGAAGCGCTTCCAATCATTGTGTTCTTGTTAGTGATGGTTACCTCCAAAGAAACACGTGCAGCCATCATCGCTTTGCATCAAAATGGCCTCACATGCAAGGAAACCACTACAAAGAATATTGCACCTGAAAGAACCATTTACCGGATCATCAAGAACTTCAAGGAGAAAGGTTTGACTGCAGTGAAGAAGTCTTCAGGACGTCCCAGAGTGTTCAGCAAGCGCCAAGACCATCTACTCCTGAGGAGTCAGCTACAGAATCGTGTCTCCACGAGCTTGCTCAGGAATAACAGCAGGTTGGTGTAAGAGCATCTGAATGCACAGTGAGGCCCTTTGGACAATGGCCTGGTGTCAAGAAGAGCAGCAAAGAAGCCACTTCTCTCCAAGAAAAACTGAAATTCTGCAGGAAGTACAAGGATTGGACAGCAGAAGACTGGTGCAACCTTCCGACTGTTTGGGACATCTTGAAAAACGATTGTTCGGAGAAGAAAAGGTGTGTTGTGCCAATAGTGAAGCATCCTGAGACCATCCATGTGTGGGGTTGCTTTTCAAACAAGGGAGTGGGCTCTCTCATAATTCTGCCCAAAACATTCTGCAAGAGCGACTTCTTCCAACGATCCATGAGCAATTTGGTTATGATCCGTGCATTTTCCAGCATGATGGAGCATCATGCTACAAAGTAAGAGTGGTAAAGAATGGCTCAAAGATCATTACATTGAAATTTTGGATCCGTGGCCAGGCAACTCCCCGGATCTCAATCACATAGAGAACCTGTGGTCAGTCCTCAAAAGGCGAGTGGACAAGCAGAAGCCCACAAATTGTGATCAACTTTGAGAACTAATAAGGCAAGAATGGATCCCCATCAGTCAGAATTTGGCCCTGAAACTAATATCCAAAATGCCATAGCGGATTGCAGAGGTTATGAAGAACAAGGGTGAACACTGTAAATATTGACTTATTATATATTTTTTGCCAATAAAAGCATTTAAAACTTATGGTATGCTTATTATTGTTTTTCAGTATACCATAGAAACATGTAGAAAAATAATTTACAAATATTGAAACAGCAAAACAAAATTTGTCACTGCCAAAAATTTTGGCCATGACTGTACATATGTATTATCTGTTATGATACTGAAGATTATATGATTATTTTGTATGTTTGTATCTATGTAAGTGCATTGCATTGTGTTAGTACTCACCCTTTGAAATACATAATAGAGTCCATGTGGAGTGGGGAATCCAGTTTAAAAGCCAAACCTGTGTATCTGTTCAGTGTGGGTTGTAGTTGGAGGCAAACGTTTGAGGGTCTAGTGCAGTACCTTTTTGTGGAAGGTTTTAACAGCAAAGTGTTGTGTTATATATATTTTTGTAAATATTTCCTAAATTTTTCCCTATTTCTGTCTATTTTACAGATAATGTTCATACATATTTTGTGCATTTTTGGTGTACTATAAATAGACTGTGAATAGGAATGGACACTGTCAATAAAACCACCTTTGCACAAGAAGTGCTTGCCATCATTTCTTGTGACTAATTTATCATCACGCCTCATCACACTCACGATTTTCCTCATGGATTTGCATGTGAAGGTCATAAGGTGTCTCTTCGATCATTAATCTGCCTTAAATTTGTCAATATCCTTCCTGAGTGAAGCTTTGGTCAAGCTGTTTCACAAAGCATTTGATAACTACCAGGTTGAAGGTTTAGAAGGCAAAGAGTTTCTGAGATTACATAAAACCCCTTTTTTTCAGTAGATTTTGATGCCTTATCTTGGTTTTGATGTCTGTTTCTTTGTGCCATTAAACTGAATTTGTATTTGTATGTTTTTTTCACTTTAGACCTGATTGAGGAGAGTCAAGAGCTGAAGGATATGGAAGAAAAAGAGCAGAAAGAGAAAGATCGCAATTTCAAAATTGGAGAAAAATCTACACAGACTAAAAAGTGCTCCCCTCAAAAAAGTGTCCAGAAGATCGAATCTAAGAGTTTTTTTACCTGCCATCAGTGTGGAAAGAGTTTCAATCGAAAAGGACACCTTAAGGTCCACGTGAGAATTCACACTGGAAAGAAACCTTACACTTGCCAACAGTGTGGAAAAAGTTTTACTCAAAAAGGAAGCCTTGGAGTCCACATGAAAATTCACAGTGGAGAGAGACATTTTATCTGTAAACAGTGTGGAAAGAGTTTCATTCGAAAAGAACACCTTAAGGTCCACATGAGCATTCACTCTGGAAAAAAACCTTACACTTGCCAACAGTGTGGAAACAGTTTTTCTCAAAAAGTAAGCCTTGAAGTCCACATGAGGATTCACACTGGAGAGAGAAATTTTATCTGTAAACAGTGTGGAAAGAGTTTCATTCGAAAAGAACACCTTAAGGTCCACATGAGTGTTCATACTGGAAAGAAACCTTACACTTTACAAAAGAATGCAAAAAAACACACAAAAAAAAAAAGACACATAACCCACACCAGAAAACACAATAGAAACAGTTTCATCACCAACCAACAAATTAAAACACACTTGACTACCAATTAGGGCTGCATGATTAATTGACATGAAATCGTCAAAGAGACGTTATGAAGTGAGTTAGGAGTAAAAACATGTTATTAAATGTGGTATTTTCACTTTTTTTCTTTTAGATAAAGCAGCATTTACTACACAGAGCCATAGTTCACTAACAAGCTACGCCACCAACTTTCATTATCGCGAACAATTTCTTTGAGTTCATAATCGCACGATTAAATCGTCTGCGATTATGAATGCGATTTTGCTTAGCTTGTCAGTGAACTATGGCTCTGTGTAGTAAATGCTGCTCCACCTGAAAACAAATCATGCAGACCTACTACCAATCAAAAAACCAAAATTAACAACAAAATTCACACAACAGGGAAATTAATTGTGTTCGATTAATCGTGCAGCCCTACTACCAATGAAAACATTAAAATTCACATTAGAGTTCACACTGGAGGGAAGCCTTACACCTGCCAACAGTGTGGAAAGAATTTCATTTAAAAAAGATACCTTGCAGTCCACATGAGAAGTTGCACAGGAGAGAAGCTGTTCACATGTGATCTATGTGGAAAGAGCTTTGTGAAAGAACTTAGCCGTAGATACCACATGACCATTAACACTGGAGAAAACCGTTCATATGTTGTCAGTCTGGAAAGAGTTTTACTCATCGACACTACTTTAATTACCACATAAGGACTCACTCAGGAGAATACTGTTTTATATGTCATCTATGTGGAGAGTTTTAGTCATAAATATAGCCTCAAAATTCACGAGAGTTCACAAACCTGAGTGAACATTCACACTGCAACGTTCACACTTTGGCCCACAAAATTATGGGGAAATTATATTTAGATTTTAATAAAACACACCATTAAAACGTTTAGATAGCTTTAATCACTCAGTTATCAAAACAAAAAAATCAATTAATTAACCAACATGGTCCAAACTTTAAGAGGAAACCCCCATACAGTATCTTTTGTCTCATCTTTGATTTGATTTGTTTTTTTCTGTTACAAAGCGCATTTTATATATATATATATATATATATATATATATATATATATATATACTATATATATATATACACACAGGTCCTTTCTCAAAAAATTAGCATATTGTGAAAAAGTTCATTATTTTCCATAATGTAATGATAAAAATTAAACTTTCTTATATTTTAGATTCATTGCACACCAACTGAAATATTTCTGCTCTTTTATTGTTTTAATACTGATGAATCTGGCATACAGCTCATGAAAACCCAAAATTCCTATCTCAAAAAATTAGCATATCATGAAAAGGTTCTCTAAACGAGCTATTAACCTAATCATCTGAATCAACTAATTAACTCTAAACACCTGCAAAAGATTCCTGAGGCTTTTAAAAACTCCCAGCCTGGTTCATTACTTAAAACCGCAATCATGGGTAAGACTGCCGACCTGACTGCTGGTCCAGAAGGCCATCAATGACACCCTCAAGCGAGAGGGTAAGACACAGAAAGAAATTTCTGAACGAATAGGCTGTACCCAGAGTGCTGTATCAAGGCACCTCAGTGGGAAGTCTGTGGGAAGGAAAAAGTGTGGCAAAAAACGCTGCACAACGAGAAGAGGTGAACGCGGACCCTGAGGAAGATTGTGGAGAGAAGACCGATTCCAGACCTTGGGGGACCTGCGGAAGCAGTGGACTGAGTCTGGAGTAGAAACATCCAGAGCCACCGTGCACAGGCGTGTGCTTTTGAACCAGAAACAGCGGCAGAAGCGCCTGACCTGGGCTACAGAGAAGCAGCACTGGACTGTTGCTCAGTGGTCCAAAGTACTTTTTTCGGATGAAAGCAAATTTTGCATGTCATTCGGAAATCAAGGTGCCAGAGTCTGGAGGAAGACTGCGGAGAAGGAAATGCCAAAATGCCTGAAGTCCAGTGTCAAGTACTCACAGTCAGTGATGGTCTGGGGTGCCATGTCAGCTGCTGGTGTTGGTCCACTGTGTTTTATCAAGGGCAGGGTCAATGCAGCTAGCTATCAGGAGATTTTGGAGCACTTCATGCTTCCATCTGCTGAAAAGCTTTATGGAGATGAAGATTTCGTTTTTCAGCACGACCTGGCACCTGCTCACAGTGCCAAAACCACTGGTAAATGGTTTACTGACCATGGTATTACTGTGCTCAATTGGCCTGCCAACTCTCCTGACCTGAACCCCATAGAGAATCTGTGGGATATTGTGAAGAGAAAGTTGAGAGACGCAAGACCCAACACTCTGGATGAGCTTAAGGCCACTATCGAAGCATCTTGGGCCTCCATAACACCTCAGCAGTGCCACAGGCCGATATACCCAACAACACAACCAAGCTCAACTAATCACTAAAAAAGGATCCCCGACCAAGTAGGGCTGGGCGATATATCTAACAATATAATCATGCGCATCTAGTCAGTAAATCTGGTTCCCTGATTAGCGCTAAATCACCATCACCTGCTTTCAAATGGACCGGCATTTAATAGACAGAGCCGTAGATCACTGACAAGCTACGCAATATCGCGTTCATTATCGAAGGCGATACATCTGCGATAATGAACGCGATATTGCGTAGCTTGTTAGTGATCTACGGCTCTGTCTATTAAATGCCGCTCCATTTGAAAGCAGGTGATGGCGATTTAGCGCTAATCAGGGAACCAGATGCGCATGATTATATCGTTAGATATATCGCCCAGCCCTACGACCAAGTATTGAGTGCATAACTGAACATAATTATTTGAAGGTTGACTTTTTTTTTGTATTAAAAACACTTTTCTTTTATTGGTCGGATGAAATATGCTAATTTTTTGAGATAGGAATTTGGGGTTTTCATGAGCTGTATGCCAAAATCATCAGTATTAAAACAATAAAAGACCTGAAATATTTCAGTTGGTGTGCAATGAATCTAAAATATATGAAAGTTTAATTTTTATCATTACATTATGGAAAATAATGAACTTTTTCACAATATGCTAATTTTTTGAGAAGGACCTGTATATACACACACACACACACACACACATATACATGTTTTAGTACTTCAGACCAGTTGTGGTTTCAAGCCCGGTCTTAAGACCATTTTTTGAAGGTCTTGGTCTTCTCTCGGTATCATCTGTACTCTGTCTCGTCTTGGTTTTACACTGAACAAAATTATAAACACAACATTATTTTTTGTTTGCCCCCATTTTTCATGAGCTGAAATTAAAAGATCTAAGACTTTTTCTATGTACACAAAAGGCCTATTTTTCTCAAATATTGTTCACAAATCTGTATAAATCTGTGTTAGTGAGCACTTCTCCTTTGGCGAGATAATCCATCCACCTCACAGTTGTGGCATATCAAGATGCTGATTAGACCGCATGATTATTGCACAGGTGTGCCTTAGGCTGGCCACAATAAAAGGACACTCTAAAATGTGTAGTTTTACTGTATTGGGGGGTCTGAAAACCAGTCAGTATCTGGTGTGACCACCATTTGACTCACACAGTGCAACACATCTCCTTCGCATAGAGTTGATCAGGTTGTTGACTGTGGCCTGTGGAATGTTGGTCCACTCCTCTTCAATGGCTGTGTGAAGTTGCTGGATATTGGCAGGAACTGGAACACGCTGTCGTATATGACGATCCAGAGCATCCCAAACATGCTCAATGGGTGACATGTCCGGTGAGTATGCTGGCCATGCAAGAACTGGGATGTTTTCAGCTTCCAGGAATTGTGTACAGATCCTTGCAACACGGGGCCATGCATTATCATGCTGCAACATGAGGTGATGGTCGTGGACGAATGGCACAACAATGGGCCTCAGGATCTTGTCACGGTATCTCTGTGCATTCAAAATGCCACCAATAATATGCACCTGTGTTTGTTTGTCCATAACGTACACCTGGCCATACCATACCGTTGACATCAGCAAACCGTTCACCCACACGACGCCATACACGCTGTCTGCCCTCTGCCCTGTACAGTGAAAACCGGGATTCATCCATAAAGAGAACACTTCTCTGAACTTATGAAATTTTGACAGGAACAGAAACAGAAACAAAATCACATTTTATAGTTCCGAACAGAATGAAAACTTGAAATGGCCATTAACCGGTTAATAACGTTATTTTATCGTTCCATTTAATATTTGAAATTTGCTATCAACCAACCACAAATACCAGTAGTACAGCCTATGCAAATGTCACGCTGACACCAATGGGTAAAATGCCTGCTCAGCTGTGAACTCGTCATAGGTAAGTCGCAATAGCAATGCACCAGCGTTGAGTTTATCCGAGGATAGTGTAAGAAGGATTCAATCGATCACACGCACCTACAGCGCTTCTGTGAACGGAGAAAACAGAATAAAACTATAGGCTTACATAAAAAGTAATATAGGCATAGACACAAAATATATTTCACTTAAATCATTGACAGATTAACAAAACAAAAGAAGGAAAAGTGCTGACTTACTGTTCACTGTGATGCATTCCAAAGTTCTCGGAAAGGAAAACAAGACAGCAGAAAGCAGTTTTCTTTATTTTGCAACAGCTTTAGAGTTTAATTTATTTTGCAAAAGCTTGACAGTTTTGAATAATGTCTTGCTTCTATCTGTATAACCATGCTGGTATGACCATCGTGCCTCGTGCACACACAACATATTTTTGCGACATTGCAGCCTGTTCATTATCAAAATAAAATAAAGTAAAATAAATAAAAAGTTACACTGCTCTGTTGTACAAAATCTGTTGTGTTCAGCGTGACCACCGCCTCACTGTGCTGATATAGCCGATGTAAAGATTGATGTTTTACGTCGATGAAAGTACAAAGCCTATCCTATAATAAATAATAATAATAAATGCATACCCTTAACTTTAGAAGATTTGTTGTGGAGAGAAACTACTAACTGTGTTTATAATGTTTGTAAACATTTTGCTTTACCGGCATTTTAGCCTACATTATTTCTGAATGTAGGCTAATAATAAAATGTGATTTGAGCCTACTCGACCTATGTTTTTTTTTTTTTTTTTTTTTTTTTTATACTCTCGAAACGCAATCTTATACAAGTAGCTTTTTTTTTAACAATGCAGCAAACATTTTTAAATATCTTAACAATACTTTAATGTCTTTAAAGTGTTGATAGATTTTTTCTTTTGTTTAGTAGCCTACATTTGGCCAAAATCTAGAAAAGATGATGCTGAATTGGCTGTGACTAAGCGCACGCAGCAAATTATAGGCTGTTACCAGATCTCTTCCTGTTTCTTTTTCTTTTTTCGTTTTCAATCACTGGTTTGTTGTTTGCGCTGTACCGTCAAAATTCTTGTCTAATGTATTTGTTAATATGATGATGTAAAACTTCCTGCTTTAAATTCAATCAATAATTTATTTCTAATCTCACTCCTTTTAATATTGCTGTTCCCGGTCAGAATTTAATGGCGAATTGTCATAAATTGCACCAAGATGAATACAAATACCTAAAAATTTCAAGATATGATTGGGTCAAAGACAAAAAGGGTGTTTCAAGCATCAAAAAAAGTAATACAGCTTTAATTTTAATTTTTTAACACATACATTAGAATGTATCCTATTTAACATTTTTCTGAACAAAAAATGACTTTCATGCATTTTTTTTTACGATTCACAGAAGATGCCGGCTAAAATGTCATTCAGTGTAAAAAGATTTATATACCAAAATATCTTAAGCATATTGTAAACATGAATCATTTAATGACATTAAAAACTATATTTAAGCATCACAGTGCAGTCTTCAAATACCAATTAACTTACATTTTTAAAAATGTATAGTTGCTAATGTCCTTGAAACCACTAGGTTTTACCCATTTTGTCAGCAAGTTTTTGTAGGTAAGTATGCATTGGGGATGAATTGGGATGCATTGATTGACTTCCGGTTCCTATCTGTGTGCTGCTGAGTGGTTTGTGATTGTAGCTCCATGTAGCTTCACTTTTCTGTTTAATTCTACTATCACTCTCTGTTGTCTAAAGTGATAAAATATCAATTTAATTCCCACCATATATCCAATATTATCTATTGCACACAGAGCGTTAGCATTTGTTAGCTGGTTAGCTTGCCGTTCACACACGTACAGCGTGTTAGTGTAAAAAAAAAAAGTGAAAACTGACGTGACATACAGCCAAGCATGGTGACCCATACTCAGAATTTGTGCTCTGCATTTAATCCATCCAAAGTGCACACACACAACAGTGAACACACACACACACCTGGAGCAGTGGGCAGCCATTTATGCTGCGGCGCCCGGGGAGCAGTTGGGGGTTCAGTGCCTTGCTCAAGGGCACCTCAGTCATGGTATTGTCGGCCGAAGACTCAAACCCACAACCTTAGGGTTAGGAGTCAAACTCTCTAACCTTTAGGCTCTGACTTTGCTGCAGCCTGGAATTGAACTGCTGGTTTCGTCTGGTCAGAGGAGAACTGGCTCCCCGACTGAGCCTGGTTTCTCCCAAGGTTTTTTCTCCATTCTGTCACTCATGGATTTTTGGTTTCTTGCCGCTGTCGCCTCTGGCTTGCTTAGTTGGGGACACTTCATTTACAGCGATACCGTTGACTTGATTGCACAGATACTATTTAAACTGAAACGAGCTGGATGATGACATCACTGAATTTAATGATGAACTGCCTTTAACTGAAAATTGAGTGTTTACTATTGTCATTTTGCATTATTGACACACTATTTTTCCTAATTAATGCTGTTAAGTGCTTTGACACAATCTGTGCTGTTAAAAGCGCTATATAAATAGAGGTGACTTGACTTGAAGTGAAAATAATTTAAAATACAATTTAGTATGATCACATATCACATATTCTTTTTTGTATATTAAAAAGGTCAGAATAAGCATATTGTTTAATTTTTTTACATAAATATATCTGTTACGCTGAATGACCATGGTTTGTTACACTGAATGACAATTTGCCAAAAAGGGAGATAATACTGCCATTGTTCCCATAACTGAAATGTTTTTAGTATTAGTCTGTGTAATTAAATTCCAACTCAAAAATCTCAATTCAATATCAATTCATGTGTATATACTGTAAAAATAAGGGGATAAATCTTTTTTTAGCGCCATTTTAAACTTGGTTTAAATTCAGTATTTGCTTGCATTCTTTGTGTAGAATTATGCGAGTATCATGCAAGAATCATTTAAAAAGGATGTAGGCCTAAGTTATTAACTTTTTTTAATTTCTCATTTAAAAATCTAGTGTTTAATCATGTCTAAATATTTCTTCAAATGAAGAACTTAAAAATTACCTAGATAGCAGTGTGACATTAATTCAATGTTGAAATTCCATCAGAATCATCATTTTGGTTGAGTTTGAAAATTCAATGCTTTTTAAGTGTTGAAAAGACAAATATTGAATCAATGTTGATTTTTGGTCTGTATTTCCCCCATGATGAAATTTAGACTGTCAATCCCTCATTCAACACTTGAATGCAAATGCAAATAAATTTGGTACATTTTTGTGAAATGTAGTGAGCACATGCTCATCAGAGGATGAATCATGTTAATTTTGTGAACTCATCACCACTAGCACCAATAAATAAATAAAATAAAAATCTGCCTGCATAGACAAAAAAAAAAAACTGTGACTAGAAAAAAAAACTGTGACTAGTGAGATGAAACCAGCTGGACATTATTGTTATGATTAGTAATAGTAGTAGTAGTAATGTTTTTAGTAATGAATGGTTTCATTAACTGTTTTTGGATTGCTAGAGGAGCACATTCAGCCAGAGACTGATAATGATGCTCCACTGAATATCACAGAATCCTTCTGATTCTTGTGGTCATACAGTTATATCATTAACTTAAAAAATATCAATTATGATGAATATATAAATAATAAATACTATAAATAATAATTACAAAAAATATTTATTTTAAGTCATGTATAATTTACGTACATTTAACAATTCACCTAAAGAATACATGTTAATAGTGAGAATTCAGGTTTCTTCATGCGCCTCAATCCAGTCCATTAGGGGGCAGTAATGTAACTTCAAGATGGCTGCCAACCGCCAATCAAATCAAAGCGTGCCGTAACAGATTTCAAATGCGCGCAACAGACAGAGACAAGGCCTAAGGGCAGCAACAAAGTAGTTTTTAGAGGTAAGTAATAAAAGATTACTTTCAAAAAGCGGCATGAGATATAACGCCTAGAAATAATAATAATATAAAAATCTGTTTACTTTCTTCACAGAGAGTTCCCTTTATTTGATGAAAGTTGACAGATGTTAATTATTTTGGAAGCGACAAACGTAACAGATTCAGAGAAAAGAAGCAGATCGATTGTATTTCATTTCACGTGTATTTCATTATTCATCTTCCTTACAACTTGTGTGTTTTCTGGACTTCATCCGAGTTATCTGCCACGCTAAGAGTCACATGAACGCGCGCCGCACAGACTAACGGCAAAGGTAAGGACTTTCCTTAAATGTATTACATTTTGGTTTGTTTTTCCACCAAACCCTAACAGATATGATCGTGAGAGTGTAATGTTTGTATTTGAACACTGTGTGTGACAGCACGAGCATGCTGATCACGCTTTTTTTTTTTTTTCTGAAAAAAAAAAACATATTTAAAATATTGATATGTAATAAATATTTGTACAAAAATTATTATTTGTGCTCCTGCTTTGAGTTTGATATTAAAGGAAAACCTAGCATTGTTTGATTTTATGTTATTTGTATGTTCTATGTGACCAGTTTTATAGATTACTTTTGTTTTACTTTACACTTTTGACACATCTTAAGTCAGTACGTCACAAAACGAATTACAACCAATGTTTGGTTGACCAATGGTTATGTTTTTCACCCTTTATTTTTGCCTTTTCGTAGGCCCAGCAGAGGGATATTCCCACGTTTGCTTGCATAAGGTAAGAATTAATTCATGTAAATTGTTACCTGTGTCAGGTGTTTCATACTCTTCATTTTTACGTTGTTTTTTAAATCTAGGTCAGTGGGTGGGGGGTGGGTTTCACTTTCAGGACATTGTTTATTGTAAAATGATTGTAATACTGGCTGAACAAGTGTCCAAAGTGAAAGAACTCCATCTGGAGGTCTAGGGTTTCATGAGACGGCAGCTACCAATCTCTAATGTTACTCATTACCTTTCACTCCCTCTAAAGGATTTGACCGAGGAGAACCAAAGCGGATTCTTCAATGTGCACTTTTTTTCCACCTGGGATGCTAAATGTGGCTCAGTTTTCCTTCATATCCCTCTTAAGTTTGTCTGTGATCATGGGCATCATTGCAGTTATTTTTTCACTAATAACAGAACCTTCATGTAATTTTGTCAAATTGGTGACAAAATGATTGTAAAAAGCTGTAAAACAAGTACTTATGCTACTGCAATAAAACTTATGTATATAGCACTCAAAACATAATTTTTCTGATTCTGGAAAGACACTGGTTGGATTCCATTTCTACCACAACTTCACCTCAATCTCTCTAACATTCTTCCATTTTAAAATCATTAAAAATAGCAGTGATATGTAACAAGACTTCATGATGTCATGAGAAACTAATCTGAGGGGCAATATCAAGTAAATTCCAAAATCTGAACTGTAACAAGAAAGGTTTTCAGACTTTTAAGACTTTTTCTGTAGTTTGTTGTTCCTGTTTGTAGGGCTGCAAAATTTGGCCATAAATGTTGTTTTTATACATTAAAGGAACACTCCACTATTTTTTGAAAATAGGCTAATTTTCCAACTCCCCTAGAGTTAAATAGTTGAGTTTTACCATTTTTGAATCCATTCAGCCGATCTCCGGGTCTAGTGGTAGCACTTTTAGCTTAGCATAGATCATTGAATCTGATTAGACCGTTAGTATCTCGCTCAAAAATGACCAAAGAGTTTCTATATTTTTCCTATTTAAAACTTGACTTTTCTGTAGTTACATTGTGTACTAAGAATGAAGGAAAATGAAAAGTTGGTACTATACTCTCGCTCCGGCGTAATAATCAAGAACTTTGCTGCCATACCATGGGTGCACTGCATAATATGCCTACATTCAGGCACTGCTTAATATCATTGTGCCTGCTGCACCCATGGTACGGCAGCAAAGTAGACATGCAGCCCCCCGTGGTACGGCTAGCAAAGTTCTTGATTATTACACCGGATTGAGAGTATAGTTCCTAGACATATCAGCCTAGAAAAATTCTGGGCCCTCATGGAAAACACAAACTTTTTATTTTCCATTGGTTTTAGTACACGGTGTAACTACAAAAACAAGAAGAGTCAAGTTTTAAATAGGAAAAAATATAGAAACGCTTTGGTAACTTTTTGAGCGAGGATGCTCAGTCCAGGAATAAAACTAGTGGAATGTTCCTTTATATGACTACTAATAATTGTTGATTATTGTTATTACTAAATAAAAACATTAAACAAAAGCTAAGTAATTATTGATACAAAGTGGTTTATTAGTAATAGGCCTATATTTGACAGAACACACAGTAAAATGCAGAGTGACATGAGGGTTGCCCGTATAACTATAAATCGTTTACTTACCGAGTCTATTTTTGTTTAGAAAAGTGTAAAACAATGGATTTATAAAATAAAAAAAATTAAAAAAAAACCATTATTAAAAAAAAAAAATTCAGGAAATCTTAATCCACTTAGAAAGAAAAAAACTCCTCCACAATGGACAAAAACTCTCCCTCGCTAAAAACTTAGAAAGAAGCATACTATTATTCCTACCTATATTCAACCAAAATAAGGTGTTGTGAGCATTAGTGAATGAACACATGTAATGAAAAGTCGGTTTCATTCTTACTGCTAGCCGGAGGGCTCCCTCGCTCAGTAAATCCATACGTGAAACTCACAGAAGTCATAGGATCATATATATGATGTTCCAGGAAATCCCTAATATGGTCAAAGGCATACAGTACACTATCACTGTAGCTGAATAAAACACATATAGAGATGTGAAACATGAAGACAATAAACATACGATTGTTACTAAATGGTTTATCTGTTATACAAACCATCTTGTGTATTTTTATATGAATAAACAATAATTATAATGCAGTAGTAATCAACATAGCATTTATCACTGTATAGAATAGGTCTACTATATAAAAATAACGATTTTGCTTCATTTTGTGATATGAAACCACGTCAGATCACAAAAGGAAGTTATTTCAAACACTCGAATGATGTTATGAAATAAATTTGGAGCAAAAACATCATATAGCCCTGGTGCATCATCCGTAGAAGCTTGAAGCGGCGCTGTGCAGACCAATCAGTGTTTGACATCAAAGTCAAAGCATGCACTTGTCTGCGCTCTATAGCTCTCGTGGTAATTTTGACTTAAAGTCGAACACACCTAGAAATTCAAGTGACAATCTTGCGGCCGCAGGGCCCTAGCTTTGCTGCAAACTAAATTCAATCCCAGACAATGGGAAGAAGTAACTCAAGGCATATATACAAACAACTAAACAAGACATGGGTAGTGATGATCTAGGGGAAAAAACTAGTAAAAGGAACCAAAAGTAAAAGAAAACAGGAACAACAAACTAAAAGTCAATAAAAACCAAACAGAAACTAAATATGACTGTTCAGTCATTTAAGTTACTTGAAATTTTAATGAAGAAATATTGTAATACAGTTTTTAAATATCATACAATAATAATTATTATTAATTAGAAACATTAACATACAATTCTAAAGGGTTTATTAAATGCATTTTAAAACAAATAGTTTGTATTTGCTATAAAGTGTAGATGTGTATAACATTTAAACAGTGTTTCATTCTGTGTTTCTACTGACGATGTAGCTTCTTCCATTTCCAAATAAGCTGTATTCATCACATCTTTGAACCCACCTTAGCACATCGCTTGAACATGGATTCATATTTCCATCTGTGAATATGAAAATGATAATGTGAGGGGCAGAAAATGTCATCTTGGACAGGAAATAAGTTTTATTTTACACTTTATAAACATTAAGATCGATCGAATTTTCCAAGAAAACGTATTCTTAGAAAGCTAAATAGCTCACCAGGTGCTTCATCATTCTTAATGTTCAAGAGGGAGTCCATTAAAGTTACTTCCCATCTGCATCCTTCTCTCCTAATCTTCTCCATGAGTTTCTCATCAGCAGAGACTGAAAGAAGAAAGTGTGCACAGGGTGTGCTCAAATACATCTTAAGACGTTACCATTTAAGAATGTCCTCTGAGAAGTAAATTAATTGCTGAGTTAAATATAGTTCTTTAGTTTCTTTTGCATGAAAGAAAAATAGTGCAAAATCATATTAAAACGGCAATGGGATTAATAAGCTGTAATGAGGATGCACTAATTGTTGCTTAAAGCTTATATTACGAGTAGACAGGTAAACTGCAAGTAATTTTAACAGTGACAACTTACAGTTTATATCTGCTACCATGCTGCTGTGGCTTTTGGTCTCCATACACCCGGTGAAATCTATTCCCCAGCGTTTTAGTTTACTTTTGATCCCCTTACACCTGTTGATAATCTCCTTCTGTAGTAATTCCATCACACGGTCAGCATCCAGAGTTATTTCCTCGTCTTGTTGTGTGTCAGTATCACAAATGTTTTTTTCCGCAGCACTTTGAGTGTTGAAGCAGAACAGACTGTTTTCTGCCACCACCTCATCAATCTTCTGGAGCAACTCTGTGACTTGATCTCGGTTGTTCTTGTTTGAGTTGTCAAAGGTGTGAAATCTGTTCCTGCATTTCTCAATCAGCCACTGGAGGGCGTCACCTTCACTCTCAATGTGCTGCTCGATTGAGATGTCTGGAAATCTGTCACCCCATGTGAACAGAACTATGGTGTGTCTCCAGGCGTCTTCTCCTAGAGTGGCCATATGCTCTTCAATAATCCTTTTTTGTTCATTCTTAAATGAAGTATCACCAGGAATCACCAAGATCATGGCATGAGGGAATTGCATTTGTTGCGAGTGACCTATGCACTCCACGATTGCAGCCCGTGTAAATTCTGGGTTGAATTTAGATGAGAAATACTTCCACCAGCTTGGAGTGTCCAACACAGTTACTGATCTGCCATTTACATCACCAGTATGGCTTGTACAGTTCTGTGTTTTTTTTCCTATCGGAAATATTTCATGATTGAAGATGGTGTTTCCTGTTGAACTCTTTCCAGACACAATCCAACCCAGCAGAACAATTCTCAGTTCTGAGAGTGGAGCCACAGCGTCTTCAAGAAAAAACAAACAACTGCAATGTTTGCAATGTGGACTACAAGTAAGACAATTATAACAATTTAATTCATCTTTATTGTGACAGTCATAATAAAGTAAGAGTAAATGTGTCCAAACTCTAAATTGTATGATAACAGTTAAGTGAGGAAAACTCTGAAATTACACAAATGGAAGTACGGGAATTATGTTTGATTTGAGCTTCGCTTTCAAATCTCCATCTCTACACATTAGTGAATTAACATAAATCCAGTCTAAACTGTTTAATGGTAGTTAAACCTGTACTACTTACTTATTTTTTTAAGTAGGTCTCTTTTGCCCTGAACAGTTTCTTGTCTGGCTTTTGCCCTCTTTTCATTTCCATCCCTCTTTCTTTGAATGTCAAGCAGCACATCATCATGTGTTTCACAATGCTTGCCATTGTTTGCTGCCACAACATCATCAATCTTGTCAAGTAGACCTTTGACTCCATCACTTTTGTTTTTGAAATCAAAAGCATGATATCTTCCTCCACATCTCTGTATGATCAGCTGAAGATCCTCATCCTTTACTGAATCGGCTTGTGTAAGCAACACAATGGTGTGTCTCCAGATTTTCTCACCAAAGAGACTAAGGTGCTCCTCAATGGCGAGTCTGTTTTCTTCAGTGAAAGCCAAGCTGAGATTAACGACCAGCAGAAAGACGTGAGGTCCTGGTGGACACAGGAAAACACTGCAAACCAGCTCTTGTTTAACAACCTCTGGTGAGTCTTGCAAATCAAAATTCTCCCACCAACATGGAGTGTTGATCAGAGTTATCTTCCTTCCATTCACTTCACCGTCTTTCCTCACAGATTTCACAAATAATTTGTCCGACTCAACTTCAACACCTAAAATGCTGTTTATCACCGAGGCTTTGTCAGACTTCTGCCACCCAAGAACAACAGCTCTTATTTCTGTCAGAAAAGACACAAGGACATTATAAAACTTCTTTTTTAATTTTTACTATGCAATTATTTTAATGAAGTAAAGTCTGATGAGGTAATTTAGCAAATAAATAGAACAAACTAATTTTAGTTTGAATTGAAACCAATTAGATTAAGTTGTTTTTCTGTCATTTTGGACATGACATGCCCGTAACATACTCAGAGTTACAGTAGTTGTCAAGATTAATTGTCCAATGAGCCTATTCTGCTTTGTATTAAATGTATTAAAAGACATTTACATTTATTCG
The DNA here is from genome assembly GCF_018340385.1 of Cyprinus carpio. NCBI lineage: Eukaryota > Metazoa > Chordata > Actinopteri > Cypriniformes > Cyprinidae > Cyprinus > Cyprinus carpio. Next base: position 42,992,416 of record NC_056599.1, read on the forward strand.
AATTGAACCTTACCTTGTTCCATGTTCGTTGCTTACCTATGCGCTGTGTGAAAATGTGAAACTGTGACAAACACAGAAACTCACAGTCTGCGAGCGGTTAAAGCTGTTTTCATGTGCTATCGGAAAATTCCTACTTCCCATTTTTTAATGTTGCAATGATGAGTTAATCACATTTAAGTGCTTTGTTTACAGAAAGAACAGGAATCACGAGTACCCATTTCTCCGACCCATTTATATAAAAGATATTTTGTTAGTTTTATTAAAATAACCATACAAAGATTCTCTGCGCTAGATATTCAGGTTGCTGATGATGCTGAATTTTTGATCAAATATGCTATTCTCGCTGTGTGTACAATAAGGACAACTTATAAAACTTATCAATACTAAAGCTATGTTTCTCTCCTCTGTCATGTTTCAAGATTAAGGCCCACCTATAACTCAGAAACTCAAGTGTAAAAATGATCTCAGAGTTCTCCAGTTGTAAATACAATTTGGAAGGCCACTCATGTCCAATTTCTTACTAGGAAATTCCTATTTACTATAATTCTGATAGCAAGTGATGGCAGCATAAACTCAAAGATCTAGAAATACAGGCTATTACGTAAGTGTGACTTGAAGATTACAGCTTATAACATGCTTCAAAAATAAAAGATACTGATAGTGATGCACACATTAACAAAGCATGTATTGCTGACTACATTTCACCATGAGAAGTAATCTCCATCAAAATGTTAAAGCAGGCATTTGGGAATAAACATGTCATTTTATTTCAGTCTTCTGTCATTCTTTCATTTCAAATTAATTGAAAATAGCATTGATGTGTAACGACACTTCATGGCGTTATGAGAGACTATTCTGAGGGGCAATATCAAGTAAATTCCAAAATCTGAGATTTTTTCTGTAGTTTGTGGTGCCTGTTAGTAGGGCTGCAAAATTTGGCCAAAAATTTTGTTTTTTATATATTAATATGACTACTAATAATTCTGATTATTGTTATTACTAAATAAAAACATTAAACAAAATAATAATTATTGATAATGGTTATTAGTAATAGGCCTATATTTGACAGAAAACAGTAAAAATGCAGAGTGACATGAGGCCTATAACTATAAATGTTTAGAAAGGTATAAGGATTTATTATAAAATAAATTCATTTAAGTAATTGCCTTTTTTTTTGTCAGCAAATCTTAATCTACCGATCCAGAAAAAACTCCACAATGGACAAAAACTTAGTGAGAAGTAGCCTATTGTTTTTCCTATTTTTATCCAAAATAAGGTGTTGTGAGCATTAGTGAATGGTTTCATTCTTACTGATAGCCATATGGGTTACACACTGACATCAGCATTTGTGCAGCGATTGGTAGGAACAAACATAAAGTCAAAGTCAGCTTTATGGTCAGTTCTGCCACATGTACAGCACATACATACAGAGACCCAGAGGGTTGGGTGGGTGGCTGGGTTAAGGTCCGGATTAAGGCTGTGACGGTGGCAGATTTTTACCACCGCAGTGGTAATGGGCCAACTACCCCCAGTGGCACGGTGTTGATATATATATATATATATATATATATATATATATATATATATGTTTTCTTATACAACAGTTCTTAATAATAATAATAAATGAGGCTCATTCATTTATTAACAAACGTGTGTGTTTATTTTAGCCGTCAGTGAATCGCAGCCTGCAAAACACTTAAATAAATATCAAAGAAATAATACAGTTAAACAAGAAAGTAGCCTAAATAAGAAAGTTAAATACACCCAGTCTACAGGACGCGAGCGGCACGGCGCGACATCACAAAATACTATAGAACACATTATAATCAATCAGTGATGCTACACTGGATGCAACATGACATGACATGACAGTGTTCAAAGACTGAGCTTCTTGTCTTCCTTGCCACTCCAACTCTACAGTATGATCTTGGTGTAACTTTTGATGACCAGCTGACCTTCAAAGACCACATTGCAAATACTGCTCAGTCTTGCTCAACTATCTTGAATGCTGAATCCATGACAATTTTCAAGCGACAGCTGAAAACTCATCTCTTTCGACTTTATTATAAAAAAAAAAAAAATTTCTCTGTATTTATTCCTTCTCTTTCTAGCTTGTACTTATTTGAACAATGTCTAAAACTTGGTATTACAAGCACTTCCTGTGTCTGTTTGCCTCTTTAAGAAGAATCACTTTATGTATCCCCCAATTGTAAGTCACTTTGGATAAAAGCATCTGCAAAATGACAATGTAAATGTAAAACAGTCTTGAAGAGCCTCTGACGACCATTCTGGCCACACTTGTATCTGTTTGTGAACTGGGTTGGCAGTTTTAACAAGCGGTCTGTATGCAGGCATAAGCATGACAGTGATGTGGTTTGAGGTGCCAAGATGGCGGAGGGGGAGGGCCTTGTAAGCTCCTCTCTGTGTGGTATAAACAAAGTCCAGAGTGTTGTTTCCCTGTGTTGGAAAGTCTATGTGTTGGTGTATTTTTGGTAACACACTCTTTAGGTCTGCATTGTTGAAATCCCCAGCTATGATGAGAAAAGCATCAGGGTGGGCTGTCTGCTGCTCACTGATGTGCTGGTACAGTTCATTCAGTGCCTCACTCCTGTTGTTGTTGGAGCTGGGAGGGATGTATACAGCAACCAAAACCCCAGCACTTAATAATCAAACTCCACCAGGGGTGAGCAGTGTTTGCAGACCACAACAGCATCGCGGCACCACCCATCATTGAAGTAAGCACAAAGCCCGCCACCACGGGTCTTACCTCCCGCGACGAGAGCTCTGTCCGCTCGATATCATGTCAGCTGATCAAGAAGAATAGCGCAGTCCGGAACGCTGTTGCTAAGCCATGTTTCCGTGAACACAAAAACACAACAGTCTCTTACAGTCCTCTGAGTCGAGTGTAGTAGTTGGATGTAGTCCAGTTTATTGTCCAAAGAGTGTACGTTAGCCAGTACGATGGTGGGGATAGATGGCTTGTGTGGGTTAGTCATTAGCCTAGCCCGAATACCTCCGCGCTTACCCCTCTTCTGCTTCCTCTCACGCGGCTTGTGGCGCCTCCGCTGTGGCCGAGATGCAGCTGTGAGAGTCGGTGATGGTGTAGGCCTCCGGAGCAGACTGAGGTCCCGCAGCTCTTTGGCATGCGCGGAGTTTAGCTCTAAAAATGTGGTTCTACCAACATCGAGACAGTTAGAGGCAATGAATACGTACAAAAACACTGTGACTCAAGATAAAAAACACGTAAACACCATTCTGTCAGGAGAGAGAGAAGCCACAGCGTGTGCATGCGCCACCATCTTACTGTTGAAATACTATGTTATAAATACCTCTATAAATAAGAAATATAAAGACAGGACTAGTCTGTATGGGCTGAAAAAAGCAAATAATCTTACCAATAAAGTTTTAATGGATTACATTTATAATGTAATAGAGATAAAGATGATTACAGTGACACAGCAAACGTACAATATTAGACACTCGATTCTGTTATTATTAGTGTGCAAAGAAACGGACCGTGTTTGTGCGCTCTCTGATAGCTTTTTGCACAAGCACATTTCAGTATGGTTGCATGTCTGCCAAGTGATTTATGATGGACACCCGATGAAGAAGTGTGTTTTTATAGGAGTGTGTGGGTGGGGTCATTCCAAGAAATCAGTGCCTTTTCCACTTGAAAAAATCTATTTTTTCCTCACAGTTTTTGCTGTTGAAGTGTATACATAAATTGTGAATTATAAAAATTACAAAATATTTTAATTCATCTTGAAAAAAAAAAGCTTGCAGAAAATATAGTTTTGTGGTAATCATCCTCAATCTTGAACTAGGTAAAACAATGACCTTTATTTACAATGTTTTAAGTCTTTTTTTTGTGATACTTGGATAAATCATACCGTGTTGTTTGTCAAAATTGTTGGATGTGGCGCCCTACCTAGAAATGTGTCCAACATTGGTCTTAATGTTTTTGTTTTTTTTTATTCAACAGTTACAGCAATAGCTGAATGCCTTTGTCCATATAAGGGATTTCCTGGCATGTCAAGTTATTACTTCTGTGAGTTCATTTTTGGGTTTCTGCACAAGAGCGCCCTCCCGTTTTGAGTATGAATAACACATGCACTACATTAGAGCAGGGGCACATGAACGCATGGGCTTTAAGGGGCTGAAGCCCAGGGGGTCACCAGCTGCAGGGAAATAATTTTTTTTGAAAAATGATTTGTATATATGGGAGTTTGCAGCAGGGACAACAGCATTCTGTAAACAAACTCAAACACTAATTTTCAGCGACTCCTTGAAGATATGCCCAGGTCTCCCGGTCTTTGTCCTTTCTGGTGACAGTATAGAAACTCAGAAGCAAAGGTGTGAAAGGTTATACGTATTTTGATTGTGGGAAGACACCAGATACTGAACTAAAGCTGCACTAGAGATGTTACAGTGGAGAACAACCTTAAAAGGAGACAATAAATGGAATTGGGATATCCAAGTGTATTTTTTAAAGTATGGCCATTAGTATGTCTTGATTTAAATGCTGTATCTAAACATTTAAATATAGTGTTAATACAGTGAAATATCGGGCGATTATCATATAAGGCTTTTCAGAAGTGCTGATTTCATGTTAATAGATCCTGTTTTCACCTCATTCATTATACTGATGTCTTCAAATCACCTGTAAACTGCCACTTAACGCTCATTAAATTGGTGTAAAAAGACTGAAATCAACTACAGTTCAATGAAGTTTAAATGTTTTTGTTGCTTACACTAACATCTGTACACTTAGTTCAGAATCAGTTTACTCTTGTTTAAATCATATATTTTTATATTTGATTTATTTATATATGTTTTCATCTATTTCTTTGTTAGTTTGTTCGTATAAATAAACAAATGAAAATGTTAAGGTTTATATTAGATCGACTTGCAAATAAATAAAAAAAACTCATAGAATGTGAACTTTTACGTTTATTTGTCCATTTATGAAAATGTGAACACAAATCAATGAATGCTTAAAATGTGTGAAATAATGAAAACATAAATTCATTAACCGAGTATTTTGGATTTTAGCAGATCTGCTATTCCTGCCACACAGCGTGAAGCTCCTCCCACAACAATTCGCCTTCAGTGAAACTCCTCCCAAAACAATTTGCCTTCAATGAAACTTCTCCCAAAACAACTCACCTTCAATGAAGCTCCTCCCACAACAACTCTTCAGGGACTGAAGAACAAAGAGGTTGGTGTTTATTTTTGAATCCTCATTAATGATTAATAAACATCAGAATCAGAATGAGCTTTTATTGCCAGGTATGTTTACACATACAAGGCTTTTTTTTCGTGACAGAAGCTTCCACAGTGAAACAGAATGACAGTGACAGAACAAAAAACAGATTAAAAAAAAGATTAGAACAAGTAAATAAGGAATAAAAATATACAAATTGACAATTGTATGTACAGGTACATAACAATAGACAATTGTATCTAACATTAAAGTCATTATATTTGTAATTTGAAAAGTCATATGGCTTGTAAAATGTTATTTCATATTTCGTTAAAATACCAAGTAATACAAATGACACTTTCTATGAACTGGGTACAAACTGCCTGGAGTCTAAAACTGAAAATTTACTTTCTGTCTTTTTTATTTTCAACAAATGTTCAATGAAAGGAGGTGTGAGAAAAATCTGGAATTCTGATTCCAGATTTCCTCAATTTTATTTACATCCATATCTGCTTCAAAATGTTGAACATTTCATTCATTAAGTGAAATCTAATTTATATTTACTTATATAATTTAAAATAATAGTTATAGTTTATTACAAGTCAGTCATGGTTATTTTTACCCTTTTTGTAAAAGGGTTGATAAATGCAGTCAAAACTACTCTGGGTATGTGTTTATGGTGTGTGTGTGTGTGTGTTCACTACTCACTGATGTGTGTGCACTTGGATGGGTTATGTCAGTGTTTCCCAACACTGTTCCTTGAGGCACACCATCAGTGCACATTTTGGATGTCTACCTTATCTGACCAATATATTTCTGGGCCTGGAGTCTCTACTAACGAGCTGACGAGTTGATTCAGGTGTGTTTGATGTGTAAAAGTTGGAAAATGAGCAGTGTTGGTGTGCCTCCAGGAACAGTGTTGGGAAACACTGGGTTATATGCAGAGCACAAATTCATGTATGAGACACACATATCCACTTTCACTACAGTTTGTGTAAAAGATGAGATTAGATTGAGATTTTAGGGGTCAGTGCTAATTCTAAAAAGGTTTGTTTAAATTGTTTTCATTAATTTTAATATAAGGATTTGTGCTGATGTGTTTTTTAAAAGAACAACTGATCAATGTGCCTAATTCATGAAAAGTTCCCAGGGACATGTAATTGTTTATTAAAATGTAATCAAAATTCACTGTACCATTGTATTGTAATTGTCTATGTTCTGGTGTTATATTTGAGTTTACTTTGTCATTCCCCTTTAATTAATAAAATAAAATTCCCCAATGAGTGGTGTGGAGAATAGATGGATGAAAAAAAATTGGTAATTATTATTTTAGACTTCATGGAACAGAGTGAAGAACTGAGTGAAGGAGAGGAGAAAAAAAAAAAATTTACGAGAGCCAAAAAAACTCTCCCCCACACACTAAAATAACAAAAAAAAAAAAAACTCATACACCACAACATGATTGCACATGGTGGAGAGAAGATGCACACATGTGATCAATGCGGGAAGAGTTTCACACAAAAATATAGCCTTAAGTTACACATGAAAATCCACCCTGGTGAAAAGCCGTACTCGTGTCATCAGTGTGGGAAGAGTTTTTCATCAGAATCAGGCATATAGGTCCACATGAAAATTCATACAAAAGAAAAGCCTCATGTGTGTTCTTTGTGTGGAAAGAGTTTTATTGATCTGAGTGTCTTAAAAGTACACCAGAAAAGACACAGTGGTGTTAAGGATCATATGTGCTTTGATTGTGGGAAGACCTTTTGTACTGCCACTGAGCTGAGACTGCACCAGACAGTTCACACATGTGATCAGTGTGGGAAGAGTTTCACACAAAAAGGAAGCCTTAAGAAACACATGAAGATCCACACTTGAGAGAAACCACACACATGTGATGATGTGTACTAGATTTGCAAAAAAAAAAAAAAAATTCCAACCGAAGGGACACATGAAAATCCACAATAGAAACGAGTCACGTTTCACACATATAGCACTCTTAAGTTAACAAAATCAATACAGTAAAAGAATGAGCATTATATCTGAAGAAACGTGAAAGTCTGTACTAAGGAGAAGCCTCACTATTGTTTTTTGGCTGGGTGTTGTGGCAAAACATGTATTGATTCACTGATCTTGATTTAACATCACATGAAAAACTAAGGTGAACGACGGTCATTCAACATGATGGCGTCAGTTTAATGATTCAATAGTTTCAAGTGATAGTCAAACGATGTATGCATGTTTAAATGCCTCTACTTCTCTTGACCAGGTGCTGCTTAAGCCATTCGGGGTACTATTATCTTTAGGGACTAGGTCTGCTAGAGCAATTTTTTGTATTGTCTTTCGATACTTTAGGTAAGAAGTCACTTAACTGCCTATAAAATACAGTGCATCAAAGCCTTAGTTTGACTTCATGATTGCAGCACCAAAACGGCACATTTTCAATAAATAATCCTGCTGAAGATACGCACGGATCTCCTGGTCTTTGTTTCTGAGTCTCCTATTGTCTTTTAAACTTACACAAGAAAAGACAAAGATGTGAGGAAGAACTAAAACTGCATTAGAGATATCACAATGGAGAGGATCCTCATAACCTTTCACACTTTGAAAAGCAGTGGCAGTCTAGACCACAGTAACTCATCTCTAATGAATGTTTCAAGTTAATTTAAGACATAGGATAATATTTTATTGTTGTGATATTGAGCAGTGAAAACATACTGCTCTTGCAGAACATCATTGCATTTTATTAGTACTCCGGTTAAGACATCAGAGGCATCTTTCCCTGGGCAGAAAAGAGAAAATAAACCTAACAGACACTTAATTACACCGTATTGTTTTCATTATATTGGTCATTTGTGGTGGTGATGAGAGGTCCTTGTGCTTTATACACCTACCAAGTAGATTAAACCATGAGTGCAGACCCCTGATTAAATGATTAATGTTAAATGATCAGCAGTTCAGACTGGAATTAAATTAACCCTTGTGCTGCATTAGGGACATTTTTGGTCATTTGCAGTTTAATTTATTTGACCATTTTGGCTGTTTTAACGCAAATGGTATGTAATTTGGCAAAATTGTGACTTTTTGGATAAATGTAAAAAATTTGATCCCATTTTGCAAAATATGTATAACACACACTGTGTAGATCAAATAGTAACACTCAGCACCATAATGATAAAAAATGGCCCATTGAAACCCATTAAAACGTTGTTTAAAGTCGGGGCCGTCATTAATACATGAATCATGATTTATGTTGAAACATCCTTTCATTTTGAAGCAAAAGCATTATATTTGCATTATATAATGTATTCCACCAGATGACTACATAGGTGTTCCCTATGGGTGGAAAGGAAATGCGCGTTATTTTCCTGGTTTCCACTAGGGGCACTATTGACTATGTTATGAAGCATTTTAATGGCTCGATCTAAAATTATGTTTCTTAGTATATGTGGATGTCTGAGAACAATGTGTGTCTGTGTTGACAAAAGTGTGTGTGTGTAGGGGCTAAATATAATACATGGTGTTTAGGCTAGTGACAAATCACAGTATCCTGAAGGTCATTTTTTACCCTTTCTGTCTACTCTCTCTCTCTCTCTCTCTCTCTCCGTGTGTGTGTGTGTCAGTGGTGTAGGCTAATCTTTGACATATTTGACATATTCAAGACTGTGATAATCCAAAGTAATTATATAACAAATAACACAAAATCTTTAAATGCACCAGAAATAATGTTGCCGCTAATCTTTGACATATTCAAGACTGTGATAATCCAAAGCTAAAGTTTTCTCTTTGGATTTAGTGTATGGAAAATAATTAAATTTTTGTGTTTTTTCCTCTTATACAAATTGATGGTATCGCCACCAAAACTGGTATTTAAAGGGTTAAATATTTGGTAGTTATGATGACGACTGATGCTGGTTAAAAGATTTAACTTAGTAAAAGTGGAAAATAATAATAATATATAATATTTTAGGCAATGTTTAATATGTGACCATTTTTGGTCATTAATGCGCTCAAAGCCGTAAAATATATAATGCAGCATAAGGGTTAAATACTCCACCCCAAAATGAAAATTTTATCATGAATCACTTACAACCCGTAAAAGCTTTGTTCGTCTTCTGAACACAATTTAAGATATTTTGGATTAAAACCGAGAGGGTTATGACTGTCCCATAGACTGTTAAGTATATTACACTGTCAAGGTCCAGCAAAGTATGAACAGCATCGTCAGAATAGTCCATCTGTCATCAGTGGTTCAACCGTAACGTTATGAAACGACGAGAATACTTTTTTACGCAAAGAAAACAAAAATAATGACTTCCCCTCACATAGACACACTCTCATGCTTTATCTACACAACAGAAAAAAATTCTGAATGTACAAAGACAGTTGAAGACTGATGGGACACTGACCTCTGCTGGTGAAAATAATGAAGCAACAAGTAATCATAATAATAAAAAAAAATGCTTTATGGTAAATAGGATAAAAAGTAGTGCAAAACTGTATACAATAGTGATGAAATAACAAGTGGACAAATTCAGGGAATATGCAAAAAAAAGGGGGACATGTAGAGAAAGAAGAGCTTGGTTACTGGATGTTGGATGATTGGTTCTAATCAGTAAATATATTTATCAAGTCAGAAAAATGGAGCAGCACGCAGTTTTACAAACTAATAAAATAATTACTTCTTCACCTCGTGACATAAAAATCAGCTTGTGCTAACACTGCAGATATTTTATGTTTTGTTGTTATTGTTTTGTCATCGTGAACAATTCTTGGTAAATTGTTGATCATCTGCAGCTAATTTCACCTCGAGGTAATGATAACATCATCGACGCATGCCCGCTCACGAGTTTTCTGAGGTGGGTTTCGTACACTTTCCATACTCTTTACAGTTTAAGTCACTGGGCAATTTCTGTATCATTTCCATCGTGAAGATTGCTATTTGTGCGTCTGGTGTTTGCTGTCTAAATATCATGTCGGAGGTAACGAGCATGTGAGGACCACAGCATAAATCGCGATGGATTTTGCCTTCGTCCGAAAGCTAAAATAAAGCTGCCTTCGAAGGTTTCCAAAGTATTAAGGGAACTATATAACTTTGTCCCAGACAAAAGATTGTCATCGTGAAACAATCGTGGTGATTTCTGTCATCGTGGCTCCTAATCGGTGGTGCTATGTACAGTAAGAGAGAGGTTCATAGACAACTGTTGTCACGGTCATGGTACCAAAACTAGCCTACGAGACAGCATACTCGTCGCACAATGTGTTTGCTGGTACAATCCATTTTTAGCTTGATAATAATATAGAACAGTAAGGATAATTTATACGAGTAATTTTTTTTTTTTTCCTGCCAGGCAAGAGTTCAGAAATTTGTTATAAATGATACTGGTATTTTTCAAACGTAAGAGCCACAATGGTTTTCCATCAATGCTATACAAATAGCACAGTATTTAACAGCTGTCTTTGGCTTGCTCCCTGAGGACATAACAAATACAATAATGCATAGCTTTTCTAATGAAGCTTTAAATTAATTACTAAATAAGGACTTTTACTATGTTTTCACTGACAAATTTACTACATTATCACTGATACAGTTTATCTGTAAAGCTGCCTTGTAACAATGTGCATTGTGAAAAGTGCTACAAATAAATTTGACTTTGATCTAATTTCATTGTAATAGTAGGCTACTAATATGTTTTAATAATTTTAAGCAATATCATGGAATTAATTTTTTGTAAAATTTCATGAATTTCATGTAACCAGAAAATGTATGGATTATGCAAAGGATGTATGATGCTCAGCAAGGTGCAATACTGTCAACACTAAATGTTCCTGTAACTTGTTTTATTTTAGGTGCACCATCAGTGGACCCATGCTATCCTGATTATGTTCCATCAATCTTCACACACAAAAACACCACTGATGGTTCATGGAATTTGGAGCGATACCAGAGGAGATCATCTGTGGTTGAGCCCATGTATTCAACTTCCATAGAGGTCACACAGACTGACCCTGAAGAACTACTCGTCAAATGTCTGACGCATGGTCAAGGGATCTGGCGTCACTTTTTTGACGCACTGGGTATACCTTTGACGTCTTTTTTCAACGTGGGGGGTAGTCCGATAGACTTCTATGGAACTAAACAGCGTTGAAATTTGACGTCTTGTTTCAGCACACCACACACCCATTGTCTGCCTCGTATGGATCTAGACTACAATAAATAAAAATAAAAAGGAACAGGTTACAAAAAATTATCTATGCCAAGGTGAGTCAAATGGCGGCCCCCAAATGGCGGGTTTTTGATGTTTAAAAAGCCTCGCAATCTGATATCAAAGCGCCCGCAAAGGTTTAGCGCGTTCATCAGCGGTGAGTTTAACAACGCTCACCTGCAGGGACAACGGCATTCAGAGATGAGTTTAAACAACGCTCACCTGCAGGGAAAACGGCATTCAGATGTGAGTTTGACCAAAGCAACGCTCGACTGCAGGTAAAACAGCATTAAAAGGTGAGTTTAACAACGCTCCAAGGCGCGTGCAAGTAAGCAGTTTAAGAGTTTTCTTATCATTGGTAGGACACCGCTTTAACTATAGCATGCTGGATAACGTATTTTTATCAGAGGTTTGTTGATTTTAATAAATGCATATAAATGCTACGATTGTGTTCAATTAATCTTTTTATTATTATTATTATTATTATTATTAAATCCTCTAAATTAATAACGCTGACGTCACCGTATGGGCGATCCCAAGGTCCATTGCGATTTTCCACTCGGTAAGTAAAGTAATGTTAGAAGGCTTAATTAATAAAGATCGATACTATTCTTACATTTACACATCAAAACTGTTGAATCAGGACAAGAAGTTGTGTTTAGGAACTTTACATTTTTTAAGGTGGCCATATCTTATGACGATAAATAATGGAAAACATTCTAAAAAAAATGGCTTTCTGTACCAAATGTGCAGGCTAGCAAAGTTAGCTAATTGAATTCAAGTTAATTTTTTGTCGCATATAATCATGTAAGGTACAATCATAAGAGAATGTAAGATTTTCATAATGAGACATAACGTGTTACAGCAGCTATAATGTATTTCTGCGTTGGGATTCTTCTTGTGGTTGTATGTCGTTGCTCTTTCTTTGCCAAGTGTTTTGTGCCCATTTATATACAGTAAAATTATCACAGGGAAAAGGAAATAAACCAGTTAAAGAAATATTTTTCCTTGTTAGTACAAAAGTAGAATTAATAACTTATAAAACATATTTAAAAAAATGGCACTGATTATCAGCCAAACTGGCATTTTGAATGGTTGGTATCAATATCAGCCATGATTGTAAAGATCAGTCCATCCCTTTTGAGCTATTGTATTGTGAGTTTTCAGGAAACACCCAGCCCTACAGTATTCTGGCCTAATACTATAAGCACCCACAGACCTCCCCGCCACATCCCAAACCATGGGCAAACTTGACCAACATTTTCTCAAGTTCTTAAACCTTTCAGTTTTTCAGTATATATGTATTTGTATGTAGCATGATCTTCAAATCTGAATGTATTATCTTTCCCTTCTCTCAACAGGTCCCCTTGTTCCTTCATCATTTATTTTAAAACTTCTGTTTCATTAAAAAGCAAAAACAAAGGCACTTTTAAGAGCCACGTTTGTCTATTTAATTGTTGTTAGTCCGTCTAGTTCTCCGTGGTTCTTGCTCATTTGCTCTTCCCCCTATCCCTTTAGTGTTGTTTTGTTTGTCCTTGTTCGTCATGAGTGACCATTCCAATTTCGAACAGGTCCTTGATGAGCTTGATGAGCTTGTTGAACATTCTGAATTAAATTATGAACTCCAGGATTTCATTAATAAGATGTCGGGAGAACAGGAGGCAGCACCATCCACCAGCCATCAACCTGTCAGGTGGTTGAAGAGAGACAGTGATGGAAATGTTGTCTATGACAGACCAAGGTCATCCCGAAACCAAATGGGTCAGTTTTATTTTTCAGTTATATTACTTAAAGGAGAACTCCTGTGATTGTTCACATATATCTAAAATGGAGATGTAGATTGTTTTACCTCTTGGGATTGAATACATGAATCAGTCATGTGTCTGGTATGAGATATGCAGTTTTTATGACATACTCACCAAAGGGGTATAGACAACGTAATTGGGCTAATAAAAGTTTGTATCATTGTGTGGAATAAAATGAGCTTGTCAAAATCTTTGGAATTGTAATGCTGTAAAGGTTGATTTAGGTTTTATTTTCTGCTACAGCTAGTCACAGCTACAGTCGTAAGGCTGGTGCTCATCCTAGAATGTTGGACAGCAGCGTTGAGCTAACCAACTACTGTCCTCCTGACACTGTTGGTATGTTCTTTTTTTGTCGCTATCAGTTCATTTTGTTTACAGATTCTAATAATTAGAATGTAAATTACATGTTTTTGCAACAGGATAACCGACAACATCCATGTTACATACTTTGATAGTGTAGAAATTATTTTTTTAAATATGATGTACTATTTTAACAGAGACTTTCCTTGAAGAGCTAAACCACTCACAGGGTGATGACTTGGATGATCAGGAAACGGCACCAGCACCACCACGGGCCTCTTCAGACTGGTCTACTCGAAAAAGTCTCCTCTCAGAGAGGTGGGAGAAAGAAAGAGCCTGTCTGGTGAATACCATGGTAGCACAACAAAATGTGACAACTCAGATCTGCCAACAATGTGGCATCAGTCCAGCTGCTGTCCGTTGTCGTGACTGCAGACCACAACCATTTTTCTGTGCTGATTGTGATGTCAGTATACACCGAAACCACGTATTCCACAACAGGGATGCAACAATAGCTGGATTCTTTCAGCCATTGCCTCCAACAACCTGTGTCGTGGAGAGGGCTCTTTCCCAGTGTGGTAAGCTGTATTTCTTTTTTTTCTTTCTTTTTTTTGAGTGTCCCATTTGGGGCTGCACAATTAATGCAATCACAATTGCAATATGATCCAACGCAACTGCCTAATGGTAAAATCTGCAAATAATCATGCTTAGGTACATTTGTGACATTTGACTTTTATATTCACGTCATCCTCCTTGACTGTGCAACTTCTGGTTGGTGGGTCTGCGTAGTGCGTAAAGGGTACAAAAATTCTGATTGGCGAACTTCAGTCAGTCAGTGGGTGTTAGTCTTGTACACTGGCTGTGCTTACCTATCAGAGGTGGCACAAATTAAAGAGACATTTGGAATATTGAACTAAATCAAATCATTCACATTCAAAAATCATATTGGAAATGGTAATCGCTTTATCTGTCAGAAAAAGCGCAATTATATATTGTGCAGCCCTAGTCCCATTCTCAGTTTATTTAAATAACTTTACAGTATAATAGGCCTCTCAGGAATCTTTTGAGTACTTTCTCTGAAACACACTTTATCTTTAAAGCTTTTCAAATCATTTATTAAAAAAAATGATTACAGAATACTTCCGAGTTAGTACATAGTACGATGCATGTCTTTAATCCCTGCATATGATGTGTCTTTCAGTGTGTATTGTGCCGTTGGAGATGCCCAAAAAAATATGTAGTTGTTCTCCAGGATCGTTGAGTGTCAACACAGGAAAAGTTGTTGCTGTGGTTACAATGAATGGTAAGAATAAGATGAACTTAAGGGAACATTCCAGATCAAGTGGCTCTAGTGTCCATATCACATTCTGGGCAAAGTGCCCATAGGGACCTGGGTTGGACTTTAACCTGATTCCACCCCATAGGGCTCTCCCACTTGCTTCCTGACACTTTCCATTGTCCTATTTGAATAAAAAAAAACTGCTTATTTATTTCTATTCAAACGTTCCCTATAGTGGTCTGCGCTGGGCAGGATTTTCAGTCCTGCACCCCCCCCCCCCCCCCCCTTTCCTGCAATATTCGGTCCCGTTCTGCAATGTGTTGTTTTAGTCCCACTCCCATCCGCATCGATAACCGTATGTGCATCTCCCTCCTGTGAAAGACCACAGGATAGGCAGGAGGGATGTTCAGTTTTGCATTATTTCACGAAAGATGCATTTGACAACTGAGAAAGACTGCCAGATGTCTGATTTTAAGTTTCTTGGTTATGACTGTACTATATGGGTGATTATAATGTAGGCTACTTTTCTTTAGAAATTCAAGAACATCTGAAGTAGCCCAGTGGTGTCCACTTCTTCTGTCATGCTTTCAATTTCAAGTTTCAGATAGAGCAGCGGGAAAGAATTGAAACCACGTAAACAACATTGTCAGTTAGACTGCTTAAACACCTTCTTTTTTTTTATTGCTGCCTAACATATCATCCAGCTGAACTATAATTACATGCACTACTTTCTTATTTGTGTATGTTGTTTTACACAAATATTTAATTTGCGGAAATGCAGTGAATCATCTGTTTCTCCCGCACCAGCAAACACACCTGTCTCATCCCGGCCAGTCCCGCATAGAGCTTTCAAAACCTGTCCCGCGCTGCAGTCTTTTGTGTCGGGACATGCGGGAGGGACCTCTAGTTCCCAATGCATTTGTCAGAGTTGTGCATAATACAATGTGTTCTTGATTTTTCCAGGATGATATGATCTCAGTATGCCTGAGATGAAATGCGAGGCATGCAAAACCACATGGAGCCCTGGAGTGGATGACTTAGTCCGTAATGACTACTGGCCTGCTACCCTTCACTTTTCCACAGTGTACTCTACAGATGTGTTTTATTCATATGAAGAGTTGAAGATGGCAGCACCAGGACTGTCATGCCAAGCATTTTTAAGAATGCTTGATCAACGAACTCTCCGCTTTGGCCGTGTGAGTATTAGTGGTGGGAATCACTAACAACTAGTACTAGTATTAACGTGTATTGTAGAATGACTATGGTGACATTATCAACACATTGATTATTATAATTGGAGCATGTTGATGATATCAAAACACAGTGATTTAGCTATACACGATACATTGACAGAACGTCATCTAATATTCCAAATTTTTGTGTAAAAACTACCGCTCTGTAAAAAAATCTAAATTCGTACACTAAATGTAAAAATTTTTTTGGTTGTGATGTTTTCTGTCCGTGACATACAAAGAGCCAAAAGATTTCCAATGATGCACTGGGCTGAGCAGCTGCCTTTGGAGGCTCGATGGTGGAGGATTTGGCGTCACCTTTGACCTTACTGACTTTAGTTTACTGTGAATTATGTTGGCATGTTTTATTGTTCTGAAACAGATTGGGAAGATCACAGCAGACAGCTTCAGAAAAAGTTTTTTGGAGTGGGAGGCTGTTAGATTTGAGGTGGATAAGATCTGCAGGGAGGAGCATTTTGTCTGCCCTGCATGCACCCCAGACATGCTTGCTGTTTCTGTGGATGGAAATCGCAAGCACTACCGCTTTAAGAATGCAGCAAGGTACTTTCAAAATGTGTGTAATTTGCAGTGTTGTTAAAGTAACCTTGGCTGTGTCATATTGAAGGTCAATGTGTATCTTTCTTTCATTTAGATCTGAAGAAAAAGCCTTATTTGATGGCATCTTCATTGCAAAAGATGATGAAGTAGAGAGATTTGTGGATTACATTCATTCTACCACCAACCATGTAAACTTGTTTTATAATATTTCTAAAAAAAAAAAACACCAATAACATCTCGACATTGTTTGGGTGATTCCTTACTTTTTATAACAACCTTTTTCCATTTTGTAGGTCTCTGGAAGAGGTGTCTGTGGAGGGGAGTGGTCAGCTGCAAGGGAAACGTCTCAGAAATCCTCAAGTAAAATTGATGAGGAGGGACTAGAGCTTGCAGTCTGTCGACATGGAGTTTTTCTCACCGCTCTCAACATGTTCAGGGGAGAAATATATGCTTATCCCCTCTACCTGCAGAACAAGCTGGCAAATACGCCAATAAGCTTTTTTGCCATGGATGTAACCTGCAAGTACTGGCCTTACCTCAACAAAGTCACAAAAAGCTGCCCGGAGCTCCAGCACCTCCTGAGCATGAAACCATTCCTCTCAGTGTTTCATGCCAAAGCCCATGATTTTAAATGCGAGGTAAGAAAACATTACAATGTCATTGACTGTCCCTAAACACCTGCAAAGGAATGTTGGCAGCTTTTAAGTATTTTCTTCAATAGGTTAAATGGAGTGGAGCTTACCAGCAAGGGGCCGGATTGACACTTGGCGAGGAGGTTGAGCAGTGTAACGCCTTCCTCTCTAGGATTGCTGTGACCACGAAGCACATGTCCAAAGCAGGTAAGGTAACCACACACTGCACTAGACTGAAAGTGTTACAAGAAAATTGTAGCCAGTGAGGGACATGTGGTGTTGTGTTTTTTTATTTTATTTTATTTTTTATTTTATTTTTTTTTTTTGTAGGACATACTGACATGCTTACATTGATGGCCATGCGCTGGAATCAGCAAAAGTTTAATAACTTGGCTACTTCACTTGCCTGCCGATATCAGAAGGTAGAGATGAGTATTGTTATTTTCTTATATTGTAAATACCTTCTATTGTATATTTTTGTAGGTATAACATTTTTCTACTTTCGTTTCCTTTTTTTGTTATTTGAAGCCACAAAACGTCTGGAAAGCCAACTTCAGGACCTGGAAAGCATGAGAATCCAGCTGGCAGTGACACAGGTTGAAGTTGAGGGCTGGGTCACTGATATTAAGGAGTGGGCAGAAGGTGAGAGTTATACTATTACTTCAATGTCTCAGTTCTGCAGAATAATGGGAGACATGCTTCTGCAAGTAATTATTGTTTTAAAATGAAATCATACATACACTGTTTTTTTGGTCATGTACTTATGCAATAAAAATGCCAAATTTTAGTATGTACTATACACTATACACACTGGAAATTATGTCAAAACAAAGTACCCTGAAAGTACCTGAATGGTGCACAGTCCAGAAGTTTGGACATTTCTTGCAGTTAGTGGATCCCATCTTGGCTACGTTGTAATTTTCTTTGGTACCCTGTTACATACTTCCTATACACGCTAATAAATATGAAATGATTGAGACTCGCATGTCCTTCCTCTAGGAGCTGTGTTTTTTTTTATAAAGGGGGAAAAAAAAGCAAAGAGGGATCATCCTTATGACTTCATTATAGCGTTTCAGTTACTGCCATGAAAATGTGAAATGTTTACACACACTTTTTTTTTTCTTCTCAGCAACAACATCCCAAAAGAATGCCGATCTTGACGCAGTGATCAATAGAATAGAGGTGCTGGTGGCCAGCATTAAAAGAAGGTCCCAGCGCCTTTACAAAGACACCGATGGCAGCAAAGGTCGGGCCCGGATCCGGCGCAAAATCAGAGAGGAGAAGGCCATTCTTAGCTCTGTTGTTGAAAAATACAACAGTATGGTTCCAGATACAGAAAGAATCGCCTTTGACATCATTCTCTCTGACGAGACAGTTTGGCCATGGCAACTTTCACATGGTGGTATGTACACAAATCTGTTGACAATTTTGTTTAATTCACAGTAGCAAAAAAATAATTATGCCTTATCCCAGATTATCTCAGAAATTCTTTGAAAAATAATCATACTTATAATTGACTTATTTTCCACGACTGTATCCCAGACGCTGTAGATTTGAAAACCAAGAGGAAGGCGTTTGATGTTGTGATGGCTATAAGGAGACTTGAGGAGGAGAAGAAGATTGTTCTTTCTGAGATGGCAAAGCATTGGAAATCTCTCTCCACTCGTGCAGACACACTCAAGGAGATGTCATGCCAGCTTACCAGTGAGGCATTGAAAAGTACACATTAAGTAATGCGTTGAAATACTATACTGTGCATTGGAATTTTTTTTTTCTGATAATGTTTGTTTTACGGTGAGCTGTGGGATCTAAATGAAGAAGGGATCAAGGGTTTCCTCAGCTTAACTTTGAGAAAGAAGCAAGAAGTCACCAGAATGATGAAGCATGCAAGAGACTGTTATTCTAAAGTTTTGACTGGAACAAGTATGGACTTCCAGAATGATTGGGATGGATACGACAGTGACTCTGAATTGTCAGATGAGTTTTATGAGCTCTCAAGTGAGAAATGAGCATTAAGTCATTTTTGTTGCAGAGTTTCCTTTTTATTTTTATTTTGTTTATTTTTTCTCCCACTCTTACAATGCAGCCCTATTTCTGATACCGTAGGGGGTCAGAAATGTTGCTGTGGGGGGCCACCACGGTCAAATCAACATGGAGGAAACACTGTTTGTGTGTCAGATATGCTTGAATAATAGTATTCATCATATCTACATGTGACATTACAACAATAATGAATGTAATTAATTTAAGTAACTGTTTTTCCAATAGTAATCTTCTGTTTATGGTAGAACAAAACTGTGCGGAAAAAGTTTGCAGGAAGGTGTAAATATGTGCATTGTAATAATAATAATAAACATAATTCCACTAATGTCATCTGCTTTGGCAAATCTGAGTTTTCTGACAGTTTTACATTGACACACAAACCCATTTTTTTTCTGAAGTTGGACTCTTGCATCATCTCATGCTACAAATGGTCTCTGAAAGCATCCTTGACAGGACTTTATCAGCTGCTTCTCATGTGCAGTGAAAGTACATAGAGGTTCAACAAATGCAAAAACTGGCCCAAAACTTGAAAATGTGACTTAATTATATACACAATAGTGGTTATTATATACACACAATTAAATTTTTCAGAATTTGGATGTTTAATAGGGAAGCCTCACTGAATTACTTCAAGATTTGCTTTAATAACTACATTTCCTGACTATATGAAAAACCTACAGTTGAGTGTTTAAAAATACAGCCTAATAGCTCGTTTGACTAATTTGCATTTGTTTTTTACTTGTACTGTTTGAAAAACAAAAAATAAACCATACAAACAGAAGCATTTTTTTTTCATACATGTTATTTAATTTTCTAATATTGTGGTTGATAAATATTAATAGCAGAGACTACAGGGGAAAAAAAACATGAGCATATTTATGTGTGAGACTTTGATTTAAAATCACATTAAATTATTCAATTTTTGGCACACTTCTTGCTCAGCCTTCTGCACACAGACACAAGGAAGCAGACAGACTGACTAAAACGACTGTCTGCCAGCTGCCTCACATCACAGAGGTCAGTTAATTCTCAGCACATAGCGACTCTTTCACCTAGATATCACACTATAGAGACTGTGTCTGTTCCCCGAACTAGAAAATACAAAAAAAAACGTCCAACGGAAGTTAAGAGTAACAATTTAATTTAGGTTCAACAAATAAAAAACAAATGCAATACGAATAAACAAATGATAAAGCTTGGCTTACTGAATATCAGATCCCTTTCTACGAAAACACTTTCTGTAAATAATATGATCACTGATCATAATATAGATGTGCTCTGTTTGACAGAAACCTGGCTAAAACCTGATGATTACATTATTTTAAATGAGTCCACCCCCCTAATGCTGGCTTAGTGTGTTGTGCTTGCACAGGGTGTGTGTGATGCGTCACGTGCAGTAGTGCGTAGAAGTACTTGTTGTCAGTGCATGTTGCATGTTGTGTGCTGCATGTTGCTCCTGCCTGCTACTCTCTGCTTTCAGCTACTGCCACCGGCTAGCCCCCCTAGTGGAGGTGAATAAGAGGAGCCGAGTGCGTAAGCCTCCTCCTGCCGGTACACAGCCTCTCTACCACCAAGACTCCTGCAGTGCCTCCACGTGGCCACACACGGATACTGGGTGCCGCGAGACCCCAGGCTAATCTGCAGGGGATCTCGGAGCAGCAGTGGGCCCCAGAGGCACGACGTGCAGGCCCACCGGCGTGTGGATACGCCCTGGCGTCTGCCAACCACTGCCCCCAGCTAGGGGTCAAATAGCATGGGCAGATAGGGCTCATAGCCTTGGATGGAAACCTGTCTAAGAGAAGGTCACTCTGAAATAAAATCGGGACTGTGAGTGAGGAGTGCGCCCCACAGTCCACTATCAGCATAGTAAAGCCAACCATGGAGCACAAAGACATTCCAAATCCTATACTTCCAGCGGCGGGAGTCCGCAGGAACATCGCGGCGGACGGTGGTGCTGGTCCTCCTCCTGGAGGATACCATGACAACTGGACCTTAAACTCTGGGATTGTCCAGAAAGAAGAAAACAAACAACCCCAGGTATTTATTCAATACAGTGACGAAAAATATAGCATCAACAAGAGTTGGTTCAGTTGCTTTGACGCAATCTTTTTTGTTTAAAGTGCTATATAAATAAAGGTGACTTGACTTGGCAACTCACACATCTCATTAAACCATTTCACAAGCTGATGAAAGGGTCGTGACATGGGTCAGAAGATATCAGGATGTCATAAATGTTGAACAATATCAGCTCTGCGCCTATTGGTGTGTATATGGACAATACCCTTGGCTGGAAGGCCATGTTGAAAGTGGGTGTAATCATTTAGAGCAAACACTCATGGTGAATCAGAGGGTTTTATATTATACAAGGCTGCATTACAGGGTATTTTAATATGAAAATTGTGGGAGAGGAATAGAAACAGTGGGCAAGCATAAATAATGGGGTCTGATCCATCTATAGCCAAACACATCATTGGCAAAGGTCTCAACATGCTAAAACATATTTCAACTATAGCCCTATTTGGGATACAGTAGCTCCTGCTTTAAATAATGTTGTTTGAGGCTCCAATAACTTGACCAAGTTGTGTGTTGCTCGTCATCCTTGTGAAACAGGAGCAATAGATTTACTGTGTGACGTGCTTCAGCAGGTTGCCAACTATCACGCACTGGCGTGATCAGCTTGGACTTAAGCGTGAGATTGACCTGAAAGCATAAGTGTCACTCCAGATGCGTAGAGTTGGCAACCCTGGCTTTAGTCTGACTACATATCACTTTGTTTAGGCTGGTTGTAAGTATAGATCAGCATGATGATAAAACAAAAGTGTTTGTGTGAAGCATTGAACTCAAGGCAGATATCCCTCTGGGGACAATAAAGGAGGCTATCAAAATCGCCCATCATCTGCAAACCATGAAATGTAAAAATTTAAACGTTGTAGTAGACAAATTTCAACAGTGGTATAGCCAACACATCATTGGAAAGGTCTAACGGGGATTAACACTCATTCTGAAGAGGATACATTAAGCCTGCTGAAATATTGACCTCTGAACCTTGAAGTGTTCACTTGTCATTCAGCAACAGAAGGTGCTAAACACATAAGACCAGGCTATAGTACTGGGCCTCACTTGTTTATGTTGTTTTGACTTGTAAGTATAGATCAGCTGTATGATAAAATATGTAAGTTGTTGATGGTTGAAGCATTTGAACCACTGTAAGCACTGTCAATATGGTAGTAAAGCTATTTTCACCTATTTAACGATTATTTTTAAATCTGAAGACACCAGTGTGTTCACCATCCCCCAAAATCACAGGGTGTATCCCAAAATTGTACACTTTTGACTTCTAATTATGAAAATCGCCATAATCTGCAAACTACAAAATCCCATAATAGACGCGCCACAAAAACTGTCACAAAGCATGTGCGTTATTTCGGGGGGAGGGGGGGGTGGGGGACATGTTCGACTCCTGTGATTCTGCGAAACTTAGGTCTCTGCAGAGCAAAAGTGGGCGTTTATCACCATGTGGGTATTTTCAAACTGCTGGGTGTTTCTGAATCATGCAATCTAAGTGATCCCCCTTACCCAACCCCACCCCTAAACCTAACGTCACTATTACATAAACCAATCATGTATCATGGTGTAAAAACACCTTGATCTAGTAACTCCCATTACTTTCCTGCAGAGACCTATACTTGGATTCTGCCGTGAATCACTATGGCCGTGAATGGTCTTCATTCCATTTCAAATTGCCGCCGGCCGACGAGCACACAATACATGAGACAAATACATGAAACTGTATTTTATTATTATTGTTATCTGTATTGTTTAAATCTTCAAATACTACGTTAGACAAAAACATTAATATAACGAATATTATGTTGTTGTTGTTGTTGTATGTTATTGTTGTTTTTTTTTTAATTCAAGAAATGTTTTACAATAGTGCAAACACACATTTCTTAGAAAGCTAGAACATTTCCCAAAAAGCATATATTAAACAAATGAAGTCAATTTTGCAATTTTGCTAATATATATATATATATATATATATATTTTACGTCACTTCTGGAGTGTTGTTGCTGGTGACAAAACCAATGAGTGATATATATATATATATATATATATATATATATATATGTGTGTGTGTGTGTGTGTGTGTGTGTGTGTGTGTGTGTGTGTGTGTGTGTGTGTGTGTGAAGCGATACTGGCGTTAAAGACCAGCTGATCGCTGTCCGATTCTGTGAATGAATGCCCGCATTGCATTGTGGAATATAGGCTTTGAATATGTCTAGCTCGGATCATATAATAATATTCTGTATTACAGCATACTGTAATATTTCTCCGGTAATTAGACCAAAATAATATGCAAATAAAGAAATTAATACCATGATAACATCTAAATAAATATTGATAGTTATAGTTTAAAAAATATAAATAAACAACAAAAAAACCCAGCTTCCCTGGCCCATATAGATTGAAATAATAACATTAAAAGTGTAAAAAAAATGTATTGTCTTCTGCTTTTTACTACCCATCCGGGGGTAGACTTGCACACACACATTCAGTGTGTCAAAGTAAATGGAAAAGGCCACTAGTGCAGAAGCCAGGGTTTCATGTGCCTTGCCTTTAGAAGCATTTTTTTAAAAAGCCTTTAGAAACTTTCCTGAATTAAAAAAACCATGCTTTCACATTTTTAGAGGCTTCTGGACCCTCTTGACATCTGGTCTTGGTAAGCCTGTGCATTTATCCACCCCTGCCTACCTCAGCTACCCTTTATACAGAAAATGTATGATTTAGCTGGTGGAATCAACTGTCTCTTCATGGTGTCAGTTAATATGATTGAAAACATGTCCCACCTTCCTACATATTTTGGTGCATCATATTGCAATATATAATTTGATGTGTTGAAGAATATTTCAGTTAATTGGCTAACCCACAAGGTGAATGGAAAGACATAAACAGAAATATAGTAACACTTTGATTTATTTGAACACAGCTTTTAGCAAGAATCAGTAATAAAGAAAAAAACAGCATGACAGCATGTTAGGGTGGAAACCACTTGAAAGTGTGTAACGTGGCTCCTCCTTCTTATCTAAAATCATCACATGCGCAAACAGGATGGCTGTGCCGTAACAGCGAACTCGACAACTCATAGCAGGTATTCAACTCATACTGAATTGTAGATGAATGGGTGACGTCACACATGCTTGACACCTGGTGAGAACTGGCAGGCCGGCTCCCATGTCTCCTCCCAGATTTTTCCACTGTAAGTATCAGTAAAAAAAAAATAATAATAACAACATTAGAACAGTGAAAAAACAGAGGGGCCATTTTAACATAATAGTTTCACAGCATAAATAGTTGTAAAAAATTATTGTACGGCCTTGTATTTGTTTTTATACAAACCTATACATATATACTGTAATGCTTGATGCAATGTAACAGATAAACATCAGCCACTCCGATCTATGAAGTCATAGAAAGGTTAACTAGCCAATAGCCTATATCAGTCAGCAAGGATGATCTTGGCTGATACAGATTTTTGCCAGTATATTGGTGAATGTCTACTTCCTACATATAATCACACAGGGGCTATTATGCATGGTACTGAAAAGAGCAAGTGGCTAAATCCTGTAGAAAATATTTGACACTGCATTTAATCCATCCTATACCAACAGTGTAACAAACAGTGTAATTAATAAACATGTGGGTCTCCAAAATTACAATATTGTGCAATATTTCAAGCAATTTTTGTTGTTTTAATCTTGATGACAGCTGACAGCTCATGAAAACCAAAAATCATCATCAAATCACTATATTATAATAAAGAGGAATACAGAAATGTCGACCTTTTGAAAATAAATTTACAAATCTGACTTATCAAAAATTTTAATGCATACATTCTACTTGTTCTGGCTGCTTTTGCACAAATGACTGCATCAATGTGGTGTGGACGCCATCAGTGTATGGCATTGCTGAGGTGTTATGGAAGCCCATGTTGCTTTGATAGTGACTTTGAGGTTGTCTTTAATGTTGGGTTTGGTTTATATCATTGTCCTCCCTATGGGGTTCAGGTGAGACGAGTTAAGCACAGCAATACCATACTAAGCAAATCAGTTACTAGAAGTTTTGGCACTGTGGCAGGGGCAGAGTCCTACTGGAAAAGGAAATCAGCATATACATAAAGCTCGTCAGTAGATGGAACCATGCTCTAAAATCTCCAGGTAGAAGGCTGCATTGACTCTGGACTTAAAATATAGTGGACTTGACATTTCTCTCAACGCTGCTTGTTGGTTGCAAAACTTTGAGACCCACCTGTACATTTACACAGGTGTGCTATAATATACATTCCGACCTTATGTTCCAACCTTTATCCACCACCTATGAGATGGTTAAAAGTGGAAACAGAAAGGATATGTATGAAGGCAATATAAACCAATATAAAGCAGTACATACCATGCAGAGCAAGGTAACCATTTCACCCTTACTTCTGCTTGCCCCTGCAGAAAGACACAAACATATAATCAGGTTTTGAATTTCATAATTTTTGGGGCAAGGCCACTTGGCTTTCATTTGAACTTAAATGGACTCAAATTACCACTTGCTTAAATGTTTAGTATTTTGGATCTGTGAAATGCCAGATGAGCAACAGACAATGGAGAGATGTTGAGACAGCCCAATGAAAACTATATTTCTTACCTCATTTATCCTTCTTCCTGTTATGGAGTCGTATTTGAAAACTTTTTGCCTACTGCATTTCCGGCAACCTTAAATGACAAAAAATAAATATATTAATTAACCATGAGTGTCAAAAAACATTTAAAAAAAAAACTTTCTTAACTAAGATTCATAAAACCCTGGGGAACAACATTAACCATTGTCCTTGAACTTTGAATATTATATTAAGGGCCATTCACACCAAGAACGATAACTATAAAAAAAGATATTGTTCTTGTTAATATGATAAACTATAATGATAACTACATGGAGAACAATATCGTTGGGGATCGCTTTTAAATCGATTTTGAGAACAATAAAAAGCTAACAGCCAGTAAGAACCCATCACATTTTAGCCATCACATTTATTAACACAAGGTGAGACTTTGCTTATCGTTGGTCAGTCTGGATGCTTTTAACGTTATGGTTATGGTAATAGTTATCGTTCCTGGAATGAACTGCTCTTTAGTCATCAAATTCAGTGATTTCATAGCCGAAATGTAGACTTATTATCATATAGCCTAGCCTAAAGGTTATTGAAGCAGACTTGAGAACAGTGGTGGGGGTGGGGGGAGGGGATAAGCTACCTGGGCTGCCCACTGATTTGTGTGTGTGTGTATTCATCTCTACTCAAGTGTGTATTGCCAATTGCTTGACTCCTAGAGTGCGTGTTCAGTACTGAAAGGTGTGTATGCAAGGACAAACTTCTTTGTGTATCAGACTGGCCACTGAAAATTACTCACTATTAACTAACTGACTGCACTTAAATTCACTTGAAGAATTCTGTATTTTAATGAATAATGATTACAAAAAAGGGGAAATTCATACATAGTGTGCTAAGACCATGAGATGGTCCTCACTACAGGACACAAGATCCAGGGGGAGTGTTTGGATCCAGATCCAACTCCTCCCTCCTTACATCTACCGAAACCTACCCGTCTCCACCCCCTGATTCCTAAACCCGCCCAGTTCCACCCCTAAACCTACCCATCTGCCAGAGCTCCACCCCTAAACCTATCAAACTCCACCCCCTAGATGTGGATCCAACCACGCCCCTTGGATCTTGTGTTCTGCAGTGAGGAGCTACTACTGAAGACCACAGTTCACTTACACTTTCTTTTTTTTTGTTGGGGGTGGGGGAGAGACAGGGTATAAATCTAAAAGATAAAAGGTCTCATTTTCCTGGGCCTGAGACTGGGACTCAGCCAGGGCCAAGAACTGAGGCTGTGGCTCGGGCTGAGCCTGATGCTGGTGCTTGGGCTGGACCTGATGCTGGGGCTCGGGCTGAGCCTGATGCTGGTGCTTGGGCTGGACCTGATGCTGGGGCTCGGGCTGAGCCTGATGCTGGTGCTTGGGCTGGACCTGATGCTGGGGCTCGGGCTGGACCTGATGCTGGGGCTCGGGCTGAGCCTGATGCTGGTGCTTGGGCTGGACCTGATGCTGGGGCTTGGGCTGAGCCTGATGCTGGTGCTTGGGCTGGACCTGATGCTGGGGCTTGGGCTGAGCCTGATGCTGGTGCTTGGGCTGGACCTGATGCTGGGGCTTGGGCTGGACCTGATGCTGGGGCTGGGCCTGATGCTGGGGCTTGGGCTGAGCCTGATGCTGGGCCTGATGCTGGTGCTTGTGAGCCTGATGCTGGGCCTGATGCTGGTGCTTGAGCTGGGCCTGATGCTGGGGCTCGGGCTGGGCCTGATGCTGGGGCTCGGGTTGAGCCTGATCCTGGGGCTCGGGTTGAGTCTGATGCTGGGGCTCTGGCAATGTCGTTGTGGAGTTCCCTACAATATTGTATGTGTATGTTAATTTTTGATATTCCCCCATCATAAAAAAAAAAAAAAGTTTAAAACTATCATGACCTACCTTCTTTGATCAATAAAAAATTGTAGGCCTTTCTCATGGTGGCCACAATTTTTAGGTTATCCTCAGTGGGTGTCAGATGGGTCACAACATCAGCCACCCACTTTCCAGAGGCCTTATCTTTCTTGGCGAAAAATAGAATTGGGACATACCCCAATGCACTTAGTTTTTTCACCTGTAATAAATAAATGCAGACAGCAAACATTAGTTATTCCCACTGCATTATTTTCCACCCTATTGAAAACAACTGCATTAAATACATTAGTGCTACTGTTTCTAATATACAGGTACACAATTAACATTATCAACCTTACCAGCTTTTCCCCTTAGAAACAACATTACATGATGTTTTATTAACAAAGTTTTGGAAGAGCATTTCCAAATAATCAAACCTTATTAGACATGAATGGAGCAAACTCTGCTAATCAATCCAATGAACGAGTTAAGAGGTGTATATATAACAACAAGCATACCTCTGTCCGTTGACAGTTTGACAGCATCCCTCCACCACCCCATCTCCTCACTTCTAGTCCTAAATACTTTTATAACAACGGGGGGAAGTACTCTGGGTTCTAGCAAAAATCCCGAACTTGGAGCCCTCCCCCGGACAGCACACCAAATACTCATAATCTTTACTCTGTTTAATTGATGTAAGTTTGAAGACCAAGTTAGTACACACCAGCTAGAAAACACGGAATAGTGAAATCGGACACAACTTCAGAGAATAGAAATGTCATCAAAATATAAAAAACGGTAGCAAACATATGCTTAATCGTTTTGATTATGTGGGGGTCCTTGGAAATGTTTCTCCCACACAAAGGGTCCTTGGAACAAACCGTTTGTGAAACCCTGATTTATACAACCAATATTCATGTAATGTTGTGCTGGATGCTGATGGTTTAGTACTTAGCAATCTGGGTTTCTAAAGGGAACACTAAAAGTCCTGACACCCTTCAATAATAATTGTATTGATTGGACACACACAAAATGAAAATATGATAACAAAAATACATTTTGACTGGACTCCTTCTTTATGGCCACCTATCCACCAGATCCAAACACTCTCCCCCCCCAACCCCCCGGTCGGTCTACCTGTCTCTGCCCACTGCAAATGTAGATTGGGGGACAAACAGAAACACTCATTTGGGAATGCCACCAACGGACATAAAATAGACAGCGGTCCTACTCCAGTAGGTATGGTTGAATCCTTTCCACTTTTAATGTGACATTACTATCTCCCCTGTAGTAATTAAAATGTTTTTAAGTTGTGGCTTTGAAATAGGACACTGGAATATGGCCTTGCTTTTAACAACACATATGTTGCACACAGTATGGCTTACACGCATGTTATTTTGCCACATCATCACGCACTTTCTCTAAAATTAACGCAGTGAAGACACTATAAGGGTGAGATGAAATATTCACACGGTAGGGGTGGTAGTGCAAGGTAGGAGCATGTTATCTACTTACATAATCATGCAAGACTGTCTTTAATAGTGACTCTGGGTCTGAATTCTTTGAATTGCCTTTAGCAGAGACAGAGACTTCAATAACACTCATACTGAAGTACCTGTGTATTACTAAAGCAAAGTTATATTTACAATGTAGGCGGTTGTATATGTAAACAAATGTACATGAACGCCTGGTCAAAAAGAAAGTCTATTCCATGCGTGTCAAGCAAATTACAAATTAATTAAAATAATATGTTACACGAATGCAATCTATGACAACCTCAAATTCATTCACTGACAGATTAAACTTATTTTTGTAAAACGAGGCCCTTGCCCTACCATACAATATTAATGAAAGTGAAACAAATTATATTGCTTAATGAAATATGAGCATTTCTACTTACTGCAATATGGGCAGAGTCCACCACTCTTCCAGCATTTCTATTTATTAGGACCCTTTCCCCCCACTTCCTGTCCAGGGTCACTTTTTTGGCTGCTACTTTATTTTTTTGGGTGATGGCTGCAAAACAAGAGCTGCAGGTTTTGAGGCTCACCTGTGTTGGTAAAAGTATACCAAAGCGAGACATCAGATCCACAGTCACAGAGAAAAAGTACAATCAAGATAGAGTTTAATTTGGCTGTATACAGGAAAGAGAGGAAACACACAAAGCACAATGCAATTCAGAATATGCGTCTCTAGATTGACACATGATTCTTCTTCTTCTTATTATAATCATACAGTGAAAGTGGCAGATGTAGGAGACACCCAGGCTACTCTAATTAATATTGTCTATGGTTGTCACAGTCATGGACTTTCTGTTCCTTTTCTGTTATCCTTATTTGGTCATGTTCCGTTCCATTCCTCGTTTTGTTAATTGATTACTCCCCCACCTGTTTCCACTCCTCTGATTACTTTCCTTGTGTTTAAATACCCTGGTTGTTTAGTTCCTCCTGGTCCGCTATTGTTTATTATTGAGTGTTTGATTTACCTGGATTATTAAAAATACCCTGTTATACCTTCTTCTTCGAGCGCTTTACTCAGCACGCCAGCCCGGGTGTGACAGAATAGCGGACCTATACAGTTTAGCGGCGTTTTTTCTTTTCGTGTTTTTTTTTTGTTTGTTTTGCCCCCTCTCGGAATGGAGATCCCAGGCGTCCGACTCCTATGCCTGGAGCAACTGGACCGTTCGCTGGAGGACCATACCAGGGACTTTTTCGATCTGGCGTGCCTTACAAACTTCCCGGGACCGCTCGCTCTGTGCGTTTTACTATGCTGGCCTGAGCGAGCGGTGTAAGGCACGCCTCCCAGCGAACGGTCCCAGAGAGGATTTCGCCGCGTTCGTGGAGTGGGTGCTGGAGCAAAACGGATCTCCTTTCACCGTCTGCCCCGCTGAGGAGGAGATCCCCAGCCCCACTCCCGACCCAGAGACCAGCCAGCCATCACCCCGCTGCACGGAGCTAGAGACCGCCGCAGCCGCAGAGCCCGAGCCTATCGCCGACAGGGAGGAGGAACTCGAGAGTGCGACTGACCAGGTGTGTGAGCCGGCAACCCCGTGCGTCGTGGGACGATTGGTGGAGATCGAGGGCGTGGAGGAGCGCCCCGCCCACACTCCTGCGACTGAGGGTGAGCTGCATGCGGTTTCTGGGAAGTATACAGAAGAACTTATGGATCTAATAGACTGGTTTGGGGAGGTTATTCCTGATCCTTCTGTTCCTTCGCTGGTTCTGTCCAGCCCTGATCCTCCTGTGTTGCCCTCCCAACCTCCCTCTCCCACCTCCTCTTCGACCTGTCAGTTCCTCTGCTCCTCTTCCGCTGGTTCCGCCCAGCCTCGACCCTTCTGTTTCTCCGCTGGTTCCGTCCAGCTCTGACCCTCCTGTTTCTTTTGTCCGCTGGTTCCGCCCAGCCCCCTGATTCTCCTGTTTTTCCGCTGGTTCCGTCCAGCCCTGATCCTTCTGTGTTCCCTCCCATCCTCCCTCTCCCGCCTCCTCTTCGACCTGTCAGTTCCTCTGCTCCTCTTCCGCTGGTTCCGCCCAGCCTCGACCCCTTCTGTTTCTCCACTGGTTCCGCCCAGTCCAGATCCTTCTGTCTTTCCTCCCATCCTCCCTCTCTCATCTCGTCCTAGACCAGTCAGTTCCTCGTCCTCATCCCCGCTGGTGCCAGTCAGTCCCGCAGCTCACCCTCAGTCCGCGCCATCTGGGCGCGGAGTTTCGCCGCAGGACTTCCAGTCACCACCTCCACCTGGGCATGTGGACTCCCTGCCTCCGCCTCCAGCCTCCGAGTCCTGGACTCCTCCTCGGTCCTTCGACCCGGCGGCTCCGCCTTGGCTCCTAGCTCCCTCGTCTCCACCGTGGCCCGGCATCCCACCTGCTCCACCGGGCTCCCCTCGTCCCTCCGGCTCCACCTTGGTCAGTCGTCGACCATCCGCCGCCTCGGGACTCCATTCCTCTGGCTTCGCCTCGTTGCTCCATCCCTCCGGCTCTGTCAGGCTCCTCCTTCCCTTTGGCTCCACCTCCATCCTCAGTCACTCTCCGGCTCCACAGCGGTCTTCCGGTGCCCCGCCTCCGCCTTGGTCGCCTGAGCCTTCTGCTCCGCCTTGGCCCTTCGGATCCTCGGGGTCACCCTGGCTCTGCGGTTGCTCGGCTCCGTCTTGGACTCCTCTGCCATCGGCTCAGTCTCCGTCAGTCGGCGCCCTGGTGTTGTCGGCCCCCTCCTCCACCATGGCTCCTCCCACCGTCGACTCCACCATGGGCCGCTTTCCTGGCTGGCCTCTGGATATCCATCTGGCTCCTACTGCTCCGGGCTCCTCCATGGCTCCTCCCTCCATCCACTCCACCCTGGTACCATGCTCCATGCTCCTTCTCCATTGCCTGCCCCTTGCCTGCCCCACGCCCACCTCCTGAACCCCCACCCTCCTTCCTCTGGACTATCTCTTTCGGTGCGAGGACGCACCGTTCCGGGAGGGGGCGAACTGTCACAGTCATGGACTTTCTGTTCCTTTTTTTTGTTATCCCTATTTGGTCATGTTCCGTCCCATTCCTCGTTTTGTTAATTGATTACTCCCCACCTGTTTCCACTCCTCTGATTACTTTCCTGGTGTTTAAAAGCCCTGTTTGTTTTAGCAGCACGCCAGCCCGGGATGTTCATGTTGAGGTTTGTTTATTATTGAGTGTTTGATTTACCTGGATTATTAAAAATACCCTGTTATACCTTCTTCTTCGAGAGCTTTACTCAGCACGCCAGCCCGGGTGTGACAATGGTGTTTGGTGCAAAACAAGCAATCAAAATTTATATCAACCAGACGCGCTTACATTATCACTGTTTTGTAACACAGTACAGATATCATACAGGGTCATTTAGTAGGAGCATAATTTAGTGTCCAATTGACCTAACAATGAGAAATGTAGAATATTAAAACCACATATTTGAATATTACACATAATGCTCTATTCTATTTTCCTTCACCTGGTTAAGTGCTTGGCAGGAGGGGCAAGGCTTGAACTTCCTTCGAGACATTTTGAAAACTACACACATACACACACACACACACATTTTGTAGAGTACACTTTAGACAGTGTCAACAAAAACAACACAACTTATTTGCATAAATGATAATTTTTCATACGTGTCATTGTTATATATTTTCTAATTTACCTATTTTGGAAGCTACTTATATATATATATATATATATATATATATATATGAATATGAATGAATCAGTCAATAGTTTATGGCAGCATTACTTATTACATTATTTATACATATGAATTGTTTTATTTCATATTGAAAAATTGTGATGAGCCACAATGTAGTAGTTATGAATTAATTGTATTGTTAATTATGGATTTATTTTGGGTGTTTATTATGTAATTTTGTGTGGATTTTTAACAATTTGCCTGTAAAAACAAACCAATCTGGCAACAACATTCTTCATTCTTAACATTTAGAATGTTGGATAGTTGTAATACTGTCATAATGTAATACTGAAAATCTTACATTCCATTATGATTGTACCTTACATGATTATATGCGACAAAAAAAATAACTTGAATTCAATTAGCTAACTTTGGTAGCCTGCACATTTGGTACTGAAAGCTTTTTTTTTTTTTTTAGAATGTTTTCCATTATTTGTCGTCATAAGACATGGCCACCTTAAAAAAATGTAAAGTTCCTAAACACAACTTCTTGTCCTGATTCAACAGTTTTGATGTGTAAATGTAAGAATAGTATCGATCTTTATTAATTAAGCCTTCTAACATTACTTTACTTACCGAGTGGAAAATCGCAATGGACCTTGGGATGACGGTGACGTCAGCGTTATTAATTTTGAGGATTTAATAATAATAATAATAATAATAATAAAAAGATTAATTGAACACAATCGTAGCATTTATATGCATTTATTAAAATCAACAAACCTCTGATAAAAATACGTTATCCAGCATGCTATAGTTAAAGCAGTGTCCCTACCAATGGTAAGAAAACGCTTAAACTGCTTACTTGCACGCACCTTGGAGGGTTGTTAAACTCACCTTTTAATGCAGTTTTACCTGCAGTTGAGCGTTGCTTTGGTCAAACTCACCTCTGAATGCCGTTTTCCCTGCAGGTGAGCGTTGTTAAACTCATCTCTGAATGCCGTTTTCCCTGCAGGTGAGCGTTGTTAAACTCACCGCTGATGAACGCGCCAAACCTTTGCGGGCGCTTTGATATCAGATTGCGAGGCTTTTTAAACATCAAAAACCCGCCATTTGGGGGCCGCCATTTGACTCACCTTGGCATAGATCATTTTTTGTAACCTGTTCCTTTTTATTTTTATTTATTGTAGTCTAGATCCATACGAGGCAGACAATGGGTTGTGGTGTGCTGAAACAAGACGTCAAATTTCAACGCTGTTTAGTTCCATAGAAGTCTATCGGGACTACCCCCCACGTTGAAAAAAGACGTCAAAGGTATACCCAGTGCGTCAAAAAAGTGACGCCAGATCCCTTGACCATGCGTCAGACATTTGACTAGTAGCGAGTGAGACTGTAAAAAACAGGAACAATCTCTTTGTTGTAAACATTTCTTTGCAAGAATGTTGTTGCCAATAGCCTCCTGTAGTCTTCAGTAATTTTAGAGCTAAAAATTTGATGTTTTGTTTTTAGAACTTCAGGGGCCAGGGATTTTGGGGGGGAAATGCTGTTTTTTGACATCAGGATTTCAAAAGCTTGTGGTTTGAAAGGGCTGAAAGATAGAGATCTACTGTAAATTAAAAAAATCTTAGGCATGACCGAAATATTATGTGGGGTGTAGATGTACTCATCTAATTTGCATATTATGACGTCATCAGGGGCAGCCATCTCAAATTTCATAATATTCAGGAAACAGTAGATACTGAATTGATGTTTGAACTTATTTGCATGTTTTTTTTTTTGTGTGTGTGTGTGTGTGTGTCTGTGTGTGTTTATCCTCATTCCAAATGATAAGAAAAGAGGAAGCCAACAATAAAACAGGAGAAAGTGCAAAATTACTATACTATATAGTAGTAAAATGCATGTGAACAGTACTTTTTGATCAGTTCATCAGTAATATTCAGGAATTAATAGATATTGAATGGATGTTTGAACTTATTTGCATGTTTTTTTTTCTTTTTATTCTCATTCCAAATGATCAGGAAAAAAAGAAAAAAAAAAACAGGAGAAAGTAGTAAATTGTTACTATATGACTGTGCCATAGTCAAATGCATGTGCCTATATTTAGATCAGTTGGCCATCTATCTGTCCATTCAGGTATCTACAGTAGGTGGACAACCAGAATGGGTAATACCGCCGCAGGGCCGTGGCGTTAACGGCAAGTCAGTCGTGTGTAAAAAATCATTCGCAAAACTGCCGCCAGGTGGCGCAAAGGGACGGATTGCCAACTGAATGTAATTGTAAAATGTTGGTTTGTAAAAGGAGATGAAAGGACAAAGTAAAACAACAACAACATTATAATATAACATTGTAAAATCCTTAAAAACCATTAGAAAATTTACAGTGAGTTAATTTCAAAACATGGGATAGTCTTAGGCTACAGTCTACGCATCAAAAAATTAAAAGAAACTGCATGCTATTGTTACTAAAAATTCATTACATAATAATCAAACAGTAAACACATAAAAAAACAAAAGCCTACTTAAATACATGGATTAAAAGCTAAATGTTTTCATTTCGGTTCATAGAAAAATGGTGATTAATCGGTTAAAATTTGTTACTGTGGGTAAAAAAAAATTACAATGTATACTTAGGAACAGAGTCTGGGCCTAATCTAGGCTATGTTGGTAACTATTTACAAGTTTCGTGTATGGGTTTAGCCATTTTTTTTTTTTGTTTTTTTTTTTTTCCTTGCTCAGCTGTAGATGATTTGAAAATGTTTGATATAAAGGTTGCTGTCCCATTTTATACAGGAATTGTTCATTTTAAAAAAATCAAATTATATTGTTAGTTTTATGCTAACATGCAATCAAGGTCTTTGGATATATAAGAAACAAGTTCATTTAGACTATTTAACATGCACTGTGACATTTTGCCGTTTCAACTTATACACTCCTTGAGATATTAAAGTCTGTTTAATAGTATTGAAATTCAAGTTGAATCTAGTATAAAAAAGGTTTATTTGCTTAAATTAGGTCTATGAATTATTAATATGTTATCATGACTTGCCACTGTCAGGAGAAATGGAAACTTCAGAAATGGAAAATAAGGGCTAATTGAGATTCTTTTTTTATTCTTTATTTATAATAAAGAAATGCGGGATGGCCACTCCATCCCCAGACAGTCCAGCTGATCTGGAGTTGATTCAGGGAAGCCCAGGTAGACCTGTTTGCTTCCCACGAGTCCTCCCACTGCCAGCTGTACTATTTCCCTGTCCCAGGCCCCCCTGGGCACGGATGCACTGGCACACAGCTGGCCTCGGGCTCTACGCAAGTATGCGTTTCCCCCAGTGAGTCTGCTAGCACAGACACTGTGCAAGGTCAGGGAGGACGAGGAACAGGTCCTGTTGGTTGCGCCTTACTGGCCCACCCGGACCTGGTTTTCGGAACTCATGCTCCTCGTGACAGCCCCTCCCTGGCACATCCCCCTGAGGAGGGACCTCCTCTCTCAGGGGCTGGGCACCATATTGGCACCCCCGCGTCCAGATCTTTGGAACCCTCCATGTGTGGCTTCTGGACGGGACGCAGTAGACCTAAGTGATCTGCCACTGGCGGTGGAAGACACTATCACTCAGGCTAGAGCCCTCTTCTACGAGGCAGGCGTATGCTTTGAAGTGGAGTCTGTACATGAAATGGTGTTCTTCTCACTGTGAAGACCCCAGAGATGTTCGTGCTTTCTTTCCTGCAAGGAAGGTTGGAGTGTAGGCTGTCACCCTCCACCTTGAAAGTGTATGTGGCTGCCATTGCAACCCATCATGATGCAGTGGACGGCTGGATTCCTGGGGAGGCATGACTTGATCGTTAGATTCCTGAGGGGTGCCAAGGGTTAAATCCCCCTAGGACACCCCTGATACCCTCCTGGGACCTCTCTATTGTTCTGGCTGGACTTCAGAGGGGTCCCTTTGAGCCACTTGACTCAGTCGAGCTGAAGTTCCTGTCTAGACAGCGCTCCTGGTTGCACTCACTTCCATCAAGAGGGTCGGGGACCTCCAAGCATTTTCGGTAAGTGAAGAGTGCCTTGTGTTCAGGCCAGCCTACTCTCACATTGTACTGAGACCCCGGCCAGGATAGGTGCCCAAGGTTCCCACCACTCTCTTCCGACCAGGTGGTGAACCTGCAAGCACTGCCCCTGGTGGAGGCATATCCAGCCTTGACGTTGCTGTGTCCTGTAAGAGCGCTTCGCATATACATGGACCGCACCCAGAGCTTCAGAAGCTCTGAGCAGCTCCTGGTCTGCTTTGGAGGTCAGCAGAAAGGGAAGGCTGTCACTGGATAGTGGATGCCATCGCCTTGGCGTACCATGTGCCTCCTGGGGGTGAGGGCTCACTCCACACGGAGTGTGGCCTCCTCCCACGCGCTGGCGCACGGCGCCTCTCTGGCAGACATCTGTCGAGCTGCGGGCTGGGCGACACCTAACACCTTTGAGAGGTTTACAACCTTCATGTAGAGCCAGTTGAAGCAATCTTTCTTGAAGTTTGAAATCCCTTCCAAAAACTTTTTGTGGACGGAACAGCAGCATGGCCTTCTCCAGCAGCGATGTACTCACCCTTTTGGTCACCCTCGGTACCAAGGTCAGTGAATTTGCACTGGGGCTTTGGGAAGGTTACGACCTTAAAGGGATAGTTCACTTTGAAATTAAATTTTGGTATGTTTTAGCTTACCTCAAGGGCATCCAAGATGTAGGTGTCTTTGTTTCCGCAGTAGTTTCAATTTTGATATTTTTAGGTCAAAACACACATGACTCCCAGTCATTTAATGCAGGTCTATGGTCACCACCTCAAAGAACATGCACAGAGAAGTCCAAATTAAACAGTTCCCCATTGTAAGTACACACTGATGGCCTAAGACACGAAACGAGCAGTTTGTGTGAGAAAACGAACCGTATTTATATAGTTTTTAACTCTTGTACACAACCACATCCAAGTGATCTGAGGGCGCGGGCGCTTCCTGGTGTGTGACGTGTGCACACGTTCTGGCTTAGTCTGCGCAAGCGTCGGAAGTGATCTCTCGTGCTTGTACATCACTCATTGTTTACGCAGAGATTTCGGAAGTGTTACCTTTCAAAGTCAACACTAAGTAGAGCTACACGAACATTAATACACACTGTGTATTATTATTATTACTATTAGTAGTAGTAGTAGTAGTAGTAGTAGTAGTATCATTGACTGCACCCTTATGAGTAGTACACATAGTTTCACATTGATTTGACTAGATATCTCTCTCATGTAAAACCATTCTTACCAAATATATGGTGCCCATATAAAAAAGTAGTAGTTATAGAAATGCAAGTAACCTCCCCAAAAATTGGTTTTACTAACTTACATCAAAACTACATTTTATTGCTCATTTCATGTAATGCCAGCTTTACAAATAGAAAGGACACATACAAAGACGTTGTTCACATACCACCGCTGGATGGGAAACACCATAGGCACAGCTGATAATGTCAGTACTATGCGATCCACTCCTTGGTTTGTAAAATCATCAGGGAAAAAAGATCGCTGCAGACCCTCCACAACTTTAGTAAGTTTATGGGTGTGTTGATATCCAGCCGAAGAGCAATCAACCATAACTTCAGGATCAGAAAATGGGAATGCGTGAAAACTCACCAAATCACCACTCCCGGATGAGTTCGAGCGAGCATATGTAATTGTTTTCTTTTATAATTCATATTATAAATATCATATAGTGGATAGTTCACCCAAATAACAAAAATAAAATGTGTCAAATCTAAAATATGGTGTAAATACTGTGTAGCTTAGAGAAAATATAAGCACAGGCTCATAGGCTTGATATTTATCCTGCTTGAATTCGTTCTAAGAAATGCACATAACTTCATAAGTAATAAACTTTCATCTGTGAATATTAAATATTTTAACTACAGTGTTTTTCTTTAATTTACCCCGACTGCAGCTGTCAAATGGAACACATCGGTGAGGCAAACCTGACGGCTATTTGCAAAAATGTGCTTTGATGTGCTTGTTTGATAACTTGGGGTTAAAACACCACTCAGCAGACAAAAGCTACTAATGCACTTTACAAATTCGGACCACGTGATTGATAAGATAACAAATGATTTATGAATGGGTAGGACAAACATCGCAACACCCCGAGCAAAAGACAATATCTAATTGGTCAAGACAACATTTGATGCTACAAATCCACCATTAAAATTTTAGCTTTTGCTTTTAGTTTGAGCTCTTAGCCATGGTTTTTGTCATTACATATTGTGTTCTTTGAGTGCTGTTCCAGCATGCTTCATCCTGCACTTCTGTTGCTACTTAGCCACGATTAGAAGAAACACCACCTAGTCTCATCAAACTTTACTTCTATTCTTTTACTTTAGTTTCTTTTCTTTTCCGTTTGAGAATTTCGTGTTCTGAGTTAAGTTTTGTAACACCGTGTCTCCGAGTCTGACCTCGAGTTCCCGTTCAACTTCAACCAGCCCACAACTCTGCATCTTCAGCCAACGCCCAACCACGGGCTTCCCAAGACGTCACTTCAACGACTACTGAACTTCCAGCCAATCAGCAACCTCGGGAAACCCCATTTTCAGCGACAACAAAGGGAACCCCCTTTACACAGGCAACGCAAGAAACTTACTTCCAGACTCTGATCTAAACTGGTGTAGCTATCTTATATAATTTTAACCTCATTGAGGAACACAGTGCGAGGGTTAATTAAGTGATTGATGGTTGCTCATGTCTATGCAATTTCATGTATTGCTGTAAACTTGGAATTTCACATTTTCATTCTCTTAAACCCATTCTTTCCTAACTTTCTATCCTGCTGCAACTTGTGTGAATGTGTGAGTGCGTGTGCTTATGTGTTAGATTAGTTTATATGTCTTTATATGATTTATCTAATAATATTCATATTTAAAAGATAAGTATCTTGTGTTTTGTGCTTACAAGTTAATGTCTTAAACTGCCGATCTTATTACTGTGCTAATTAATAGTGTTTTCACTATACTTTGGATATTAATATCCAGTGCAGATTTGATGTTAAACGGCTCGTTCAATGAATCGCTGGCCGTCTCAGTGATCAGCCATGAAACAGTGATTCTGTTCAAATTCCCTTTAAAACCTTAAATGATTCCCTTTGAGCTAAATTGACCTGTTTCCCTTACATAAGTATCAATTTATGGATAAATATACATATAAACCGTTGTGCTGTGCTGCTCATATTTATCACACAGTAAAATGCCCCTCCCATGACCAAAACGGGTTGCCTGTGGATTTGTATCCAAAACAAGGACTGGTGGGAGGTTGTCCTGCTCCACTTCACAGTTGCAGAGTGAAAGGAGAGTTTTATAATGACAGGACACGCATTTATGCAACAATCTATTAAAAAGGAAGATCACTTGTTCCGAGCGTCATACGTCATTATGCTATTTCTGTATCATTGCACATGCGCAGTCCTTTAATTTTCGGCATTCAATCCGATCGAGTGTTTACATGCACTCTCAATCATATTAGTAAATGAATAAACCACCCCCCTTCAATCTGATAGAAATTTCATTCCGATCGAGCTCAATCGGATCGATTAAGGTGTTTAGATGAAGGTTTTTCAGTCCGATTGAGCCATCAAATCGATTACAAACAAATTATTTGGTTGCATGTAAACGTAGTCAATGAAAGGAGAGCTCACTTTCTCTGCTATTTCCTCGAACACTTTGAATAGGAACATGACGTAATGTTGGTCTAGAATCGAAGTATTACATGTCTGCCATCTAGCCTTATGGAATACAAATGAGATATTACACCATATTAGGAACTAAAGTCTATTTTATTAAGTATGATGTCTTGTCACAATTTTGTGACTTTGGCACTTAGAGGGTTAACAACAGAAACATCACCAGAAAAACTACTACTACTTGTGAGACAAGTGGAGCTGATGTAACGGTTGTATGAGGTAATGTATTTTCCCCTGCAGTGTGTAACGTCGTGCAGGAAACTCCGCTCTCCATCCCTCCGGGGATTCCCCAAAACATCGGCAAATCATCTCCATATATTTCAATTATCATTTCCATTGTAATTTTTTAATTTAGGACTTGGTCCAACTCTGGTTGCTGGGTTTTTTCGTTTGAATATTTCCTTCTTTGCTTCCTGTACCATGTTTATAAACCGTTTCTGTACATCTTTGGCGGTTTGCGGGACCAAGGGGTTTACACTATTAACTTTATCCATTATTGTGGCCCAAACTTTTTGATTTTTATTGTTTGTATTGTAATTGCTAAATTTGTTGATTAAAATCAATTTGGCAGCATTGTATTCCTCCAATATGCAAATGTTTTCAGCAAAGAAAACTGCAACGAGCACCCAATGTCGGACATTTTGTTTAAGCAGTTCAACATCTTACTTTTCGCACAATGCAGTGCAAATTAGACCGTCTTACTAAAGACAACCATGGACTTATTTCATGCAACAGTCTTTCCCCACTGGATTTAGTTGGTCAGGGTAATTCTTAGACGCAGTCTTAAGACAATGGCTATGTTTATGCAACCCGCCCCTGATAGGTGTTTCTAGATGAATGCAATGAAAAATAATCCCCCTTACCTAACCCCACCCCTAGACCCACTGTCACTACGACATCAGCCAATCAGGTAACGAAAAAGCCCCGTTTTTTCCTCGCCCACTGATCTGATAACTCTTCTTCAGCAACAATACACATTTACTTGCTGGTAACCCGCCAAAAATAAAAGCTTTGGAAAATATGAAAATTCATATAAAAAAGAAAAAAATATATATATTGTCATTGGATTTTTAAGGGTAATATAAAATTATTGTATTTTTATTTAATATATAATAATATCATCACACTCTAATGTTGTTTATTGTTTTCTTTAAAAATACAAAATAAATTAAGTGCAATAATACTATTATCACTATTTTTATAGTTATATTTAATGAGTCACACTATGTTCTGTGTGAGCACCACACCAAATCTCCAGGGGCCTCATTTATAAACAGTGCTCACGCACAGATTTGTGCGTAATGAGTACATAAGAACAGTTTCACAAAAAGTATGGGATCTACCAACTTGTACTTATATGTAGGAATGTGTGTAAATATAAGCACACCTCTGAGCATGCTTATACAGAGACTGTAGTGGTAGAATGGTGATACTACAAAAAGACATGCCGTGTGTGTCCTGTGTCCTTTAATTGCAAATATTCAATTACTATTTTCATAGCTGTTGTGTTTGTTATACTGATTAAAGAATATATATAAATTCTCTATTCACATCTTTGTTTCCCACAAGCAGTTGCAATAAATAAATACCACCCTTACCTCTTGTATTAGGAGATGTAATAGAAGCTTCAATACTCTTCTGACCGGTGTCCTGACCTGCTCACCGCAATCTTAATGGACTTGTAATGGAGATTTAGGTATAAATTAAGATAATAGGTTACTTTTAATAAATTTCATTACTCAGAGACTTGTTTAAAATAAGTTTAACACATCACCATAGGAAATGGTTTCACATTATTAAAACAATAACTCTTAAGCAAATAACAATAAAAAGTAAACAGTGAGAAGTTTTCCCCCTGAATTGCGGCCTGGGTGTGTTCCAAACATAGCATTTTATAGTCATGAAAACAATACGTCTTCTCTTTCTGCATTTCCATTTTCGGTGAACACAAACACACACAAACATACACAAGTTGCCATGGATACAGGAAGTATGACCTTTCACTCAGTTAGCAACCTCACATTAGCAGAAGTTCAGATAAAGTAATTGCGGCATCTTTCCAGTTAAGCAAGCTAATCTATCTCTATTTTACTCTAAACAATTACAACATCTTAAAGGCGTAGGCTAGGCAAGTAGTCGTTTCTAAACTATATCGCAACATTTATTTTAAGATAAGACAAAACATATCAAAACACAACATTTTAAGAAAGAAGGTATATTCTGCAACGTTATTGCAAAATGCACTCCCTTGCAGAATCGTTGCACAGTTATCAAAAAGTATACATAAGTGGCAGTCTTAATTGTTGAGCAAACACTCTAACAGAATGTATATCCCATTACAGACTTTTAAGGCTTTTCAGATTTTATGGCAGACGACTGCAATCTCAAAGCTTTAATAACATTTGCTAGAGATTGCAACTCCAAATTAAAATTCACCAGATCAATCATTTCCTTCAGCATTCTCATAATTTTCTTATTCAAATCTTTCCTGTTTCCACAGAAATCGAATTATTCTCCTCTTTCTAAAAATAATTTCCTGCTGCTCCATCCATTAAGGCTCCATCCTGTTTGCTTTTTGACTTTCCGATCATCAAAATTAATTCCTAGTTTACCTGGTTCATTATCACAGTTTCCAACTGAGAATTGATCGGGGAAGGGAAATTATGTATTTTTTTGATTATTTTTCACAACATAGTTCAAGCTAGATATTTGCGTAAATTTGTGTGAAAAGCTATAAAAGACCACTGGGAAG
This sequence comes from Cyprinus carpio, assembly GCF_018340385.1. NCBI lineage: Eukaryota > Metazoa > Chordata > Actinopteri > Cypriniformes > Cyprinidae > Cyprinus > Cyprinus carpio. Next base: position 43,035,803 of record NC_056599.1, read on the forward strand.
TCATTTGAAATGTAGCTATAGTGTCATGGCTGATCTCGCTTTGCTGGAAGATTTGGCAAACAATGCTCTGCGCAGAGAATATGTTTACAAAGGCCACACTGATCTGTTTAGTGAGAGCCCACCACATTTTAGATTTAAAACATCCAACTTTTAACATTGTTATATTACCCTAAAGAAATGGTGGTTTACTTTTCATCGGAGCATTAAAAGTGGGTAGCCTATTTTAGTGAGCTAGGCTACATACATGGATCAATATGCATCTATTAGGCCTATATTAGTAAATTTATAAATTATATTTTTAATCTTTAATAAAATAGCATGCATTTTTGACACGGCACATACTTTGTTATTCGTTACCTTTCCTTTATTTTGACAGATAACTACTTGGGAAAAAGATATCTGTTTGTACACTGATTAAGAAATTGTTGCATGTTTTTTAAATATTTTTTTTTTATTTTAGTAAAGTGAGGCACTGTATAATTTCGCTCCCATTATTTAGAACTAACTAAAACAAGAAAGAATGAATTAAACCTGGTCACGATTTAACTTAATCACTGAAACTGAAAAGAATGGACAGATTAATAAAATGTCCTCACATTTAAACTCAATTTCTGTCACTATAAATAACAAAGTGCACACGATGTAAAAAGAGCTTCATTAATTGACAACTTAAGTGATTTTAAAGGGAGCCGCCTTTACTTGCTTTTATACATTGTAACCCCAGCAAACACAGAAGGTTGTGAGGACCGTCACCAGTTCGTCGTCATTTGGTCAGCACGACATTACTTTATGGCGACGTTCTGAGGATTTGTCGTAGTAAAGTTCCATTTTTTCGAATATCGGCTAATGTCCCAGAAACGTCGTGGGCACGTCCTCAAAAGACATCACTAGTTAGCCCCATGGAGAATGTTTCTGTAGCGATGTGGTCAGCTAGTCTCCAGATAACTTTGCATATTATTGCACTACATTTATTATTATTGTTAAGATACCATTTGGATAGCCTTTTATTTGAGAAATATACTAAATTCATAAAGCATTTTAAAAGATGGCATGAATTATTTTCAATATATATAGAAAATATTTGTCATCAAATTTGTCAAACTACGGAGCCCCTAAAGAGTCATTGTGGTGGAAAAAAATCAGAGTGAGTGAAAAAATTTGGGGTGGGAGGAAAAATTTTTTTTTATTATTTTTTTATGTTCCCTCGCAAAACATTTGCGTTCTCTCGCAAAATTATTTGCGTTCCCTCGCAAAACTTTTGCGTTCCCTCGCAAAACGTTTGCGTTCTCTCGCAAAACCAGCTGAGTTCGGACAAACACTTCCTGTTTACTTTTACAGCTTACAGTGGTTTATACAGCTCCATAAGTTCACAATGGAGCGGTTCATGGAGTTTTTGTTTTGAACTTGGAGAAATAGTCCAGTGCATGCTTATTACGGCACGGTTTGGGTGACATACTAAAACACTTAATGTAAAACAACTGTGTGAGAGCCGTGGGAACGGAGCGAGGCCGGTGGAGCACCTGCGCCATTCACCGGTAACGAGTCCCGCGAAGGAGAACTGAAGGAGGGACTGATGACAGTGTTGGACGATAGAGGACCAGGCTCGGACTTTATTTTTTTGTTTTGGTTCTGTTTGTGTGCGACAGTCGTCCACGAGTAGGTGCTGTCGCGGTCTTTTTTAGGTATATTTTATTATTAAAGTTTTTTTGTTTGAATGTTTCGCCGGTTTAAAAACCGTCAGGATATAGAAAGGATCCTTAAGGGAAGCTGGACAAAGACAGTAGGCTATATAGGCTAAAACCAAAATATGGTAAACAGTTTATTAATAGAATATAGCCTATTATGCACAGGAAAGCAGACAAGCCCAGAATAGCTAGAAATAAGCCAAAACCTAATGTATAGCGAAAACTGGGCTCACGTACAGCTCTCTTTCATCACAAATCCAAATGTTTCCATATCGCATGTATTTGAAGAAAAAATCATAATGAACAAAAATGTGCCACACTGGAGTGGGCCGGGGCTCATTCGGAACTATTATTAAATAAAATACAATATGGACAATATTGTGTTAAAATGTTGTAGGCTTCTTTTAAAATTTAAAATGTACACTTAATATTGCCTTTTTTGTTGCACTGTTAGGCCAATATAAAATCAATTTCACATATGCATTAATTTCTGGATATTCAGGAAAAATTGCATTCTCGTATAGGTTCCAGAGCGAAATGAGAACGTAACAGTGTTCGCTTTATAACATTTTTAATAATCTTTTATATTTATAATGAATCTTCAAACTGAATTCAAAATCGCATTATGCCCTACTGTAGCCTAAGTGACGGAGTATTTTGCATTTCAGCGATTTGATCGCGCTAGCGCCTCATGCGCATATATTCATTGCAAGTGCGGCCTGTTTCATTATTAAAATAAAGAATCACCAATACAGATATAACGTTACACAATCATTTAAATAATCTGTATTATGTCTGTGCCGTATCATGAGCCCCGGCCCACTCCAGTGCGGCACATTTTTGTTCATTATGATTTTTTTTTGTTCAAATACATTGCGAATATGGAAACATTTGGATTTGTGATGAAAGAGAGCTGTACGTGAGCCCAGTTTCGCTTAAATTAGGTTTTGGCTTATTTTTCTAGCTATTCTGGGCTTGTCTGCTTTCCTGTGCATAATAGGCTATATTCTATTAATAAACTGTTTACCCATATTTTGGTTTTAGCCTATATAGCCTACTGTCTTTGTCCAGCTTCCCTTAAGGATCCTTTCTATATCCTGACGGTTTTAAATGGGGGAGAAACGTTGTATTATGGCTATTTGCTTTACTGATAGCTATTAATAGGTTATTAATATTAAAATTTTTATTAGCATTAATAGTATTTATTAGGCCTTACCGAATTGGGCCTCCAATGTCACTGTTATAGTAGCTACATCCACATTAAGTGTTTTAGAATGTCCCAAAACCATGTCTTAAACTATAGGCAAAGCTGACTGTAGACTATTTGAACTTGAGTCCAAGTTTGAAAATAAAACTCTTTCTTGCTATGAGGGATAGCCTACGCTTAAAGTGCAGTTTACCAGGTTACGTTCATATTCTGGGCTATTCTGCTTGTCTGTCTACTTTAATAATATGGTGTGTAATCCGTGTACTGAATTTAGTCATCCAGGGTGTAACAAACGTTATAGTCACAGGAAGAAATGAGGCGGGAAACCGGCGAACATTCAAACACAAAACTTTAATAAACAAAATATACCTAAAAGACCGCGACAGCCCCTACTCGTGGACGACTGTCGCACACAAACAGAACCAAAACACAAAATAAAAAAAATTAATTAAACGAGCCTGGTCCTCTATCATCCACACTGTCATCAGTCCCTCCTTCAGTTCTCCTTCGCGGGACTCGTTACCGGTGAATGGCGCAGGTGCTCCACCGGCCTCGCTCCGTTCCCACGGCTCTCACACGGGTCATGACATGGGATCGTTTTAGTATGTCCCAAAACCGTGCCGTAATAAGCATGCACTGACTATTTCTCCAAGTTCAAAACAAAACTTTATGAACCGCTCTATTGTGAACGTATGGATCTGTTTGAACCACTACAAGCTGTAAAGTAAACAGTAAGTGTTTGTCCGAACTCAACTGGCTTTGCAAGAAAACGCAAAAATTTTGCGAGGTAACGCAAATAATTTTGCGAGGTAGAACGCAACTGAACGCACAAATTTTTGCGAGGGAACGCAAATAATTTTGCGATGAGAGACGCAAAAGTTTTTGTGAGGGAACGCAAATATCTTTGCGAGAGAACGCAAAAGCGAGGGAGAAGGGAGACGCAAAAGTTTTGCGAGGAGAATGCAAAAGTTTTGCGAGGGAAACGCAAAGTTTCTCGAGGGAATGCAAAAGTTTTGCGAGAGAATGCAAAAAAAAAAAATAATAATAATTTTTCCTCCCACCCCAAATTTTTTCACTCACTCTGATTTTTTTCCACCACAATGACCCTTTAGGGGCTCCGTATCAAACAAATAATAAATAGTTTGCTAAGCAAATAGTGATAATGTTTACAGATTTATTGAAAGAGGGAGAAGAGGGCACAGGACAAGTTAACATTTTAAACTAGCAGCACTCGTCACTTTAAGGGTTAAGTGTGCGACTGCGCGTGCCCATCATTTTGTTCTGTAACGATCAACTTCCAGCAGACGGAGCGCTATAAAATCTGCCTTTATTCATAGTTTTTACTGATATAATGTTAGATGTCATCAAAGAGGAGTAGTGTTTTGTATTTTTGTAGTTTTTTTTAATTTAATTTAATAAATAAATGCTCTGTTTGGTTAATTAGCTCACTAGCAGTCACAGAGGCAGTCAAAGGTAACGTTAACTGTTAAAATCTGATACTTTTTTAAATTATTTAAAATTTAACACGATAAACTATACAGCATTCACTTTCTAATTCTTAAAACTTTAACCGTAGTAATGTTAATTAGTTTGTTTGACTGCCTGCCGCTCGTGCTTGATGATGCTTATGCTAGCCATATTGTAAACTTGAATATAACAAGGTATCCACGGGTCTTAAAAAGTCTTCTTAAATTTAGTTGTATCAAATTTAAGGCCCTTAGAAGTCTTAAATTGTACATGAAAAAGCCTTTAATTATGATTTCAAGAGGAATTTTTCAGAAAATGTATATATTTCATATAGTTAATATCACATGAAGAGTGACGTTTTTTTCTCCAAAAGTCAGCATGATTACAAATGTGATATTGACTATACAACAGTTCAGTAAACAAGGAGTTAATGTTAAAATACTTAAGTTTTAGACACCTTATTTCCTGTTTTTGCTCTATTTCTTCAACAAAAATAATTCCAAACACAGCCATAGTGCTGTTTTGCGTCTCTGAACAACACAACGTGTTTCGTTTCTGAATAAATTGCCCATGTAAATGATTCAGTTCAAACGCAATGACTCAGTGACTAATTGACTAATTGATTAATTTCACATTTAAGGTACCTTTTCATTTTTTAATTAATTTCAAATGTCAGTTTTCAATGTTTTATGTTTAAAATATCAAAGCATTATTTATGTATTAAAAGTTAAAGTTACTTCAGTGTTTCCTCTGCATTGCAAAGATCAATTTGATTTAATTTGCTTGGATAAAAGCCCAAATGCAAGAATTTGACTCAAAAGATGGTACACACTTTTAGAAAAAATGGCTTAAAGGTAAAAATGGCCATAAAACTAGTTGGAAATGATTAATTTCTATTATTGCTGTGAACGTACCACACAGAAGATGAAGAATATCAAAAAAATTCAGGAGTCAGCTGTTAGCACAATTAGAGATAAGATATCAGCACAATAACACACTCTTTAGCAAAATATTATTTAATTATCGATATATATTTAATATATCGATAAAATCTCAGAAAATGATCGAGATATCATTTTTTGTCAATATCGCATACCCCTAATTCATATTATTTAATTTATATATTTTATCTATAATAATTGTTAAAATTAATATAATAATTAATACTTTTGATTTTAAAGGCTGAAATGTAAAGTTTAGCATTTTTATAAAACGTTTGTTTTTTGTGAAAACTTGTATCTGAACTGTAAATTATGCTTTTTACAGACATTACCCAACCCCGCTCATATGGTATTAATTTTATTTGTGCAGGTCTTAAAAAGGTCTTAAATTTGAGCCTAAAAATCCGGCAGAAACCCTGTTCAAGCTTCTGATCGGATTTACTCTGTTGACATGCGCACACTGCATAAATATACAGAGTTTCCTGCTAGTCTCTTGCTATCCACACATGATATTTATCTACTGTGGGTCCTAATTAGGTGATGACCAGCACATGAACTGTTGTGCTGTGCTGCTTACTTTATGAAGCAATAGTAGTTCCCCTTCCTGCACCCAAAACCAGTTGTCTGTGGATGATAGTTTTAACCTGTTAGCCAGCACCCCCTATTATGGGGACTCACAGTTGAAAAGTGCCCTACCTAACTTAAAATTGTAACAGTTCCTTACTTCAGTGTGTTGCATAATTTTGGTGTCTTTGGAAAGAAGACTCTTTGGGCTGTACTTTTTATCAACCAGAGTTGATAATGCTCAAAAATATTAAAAGTTATAGACACTGAAGTGCCTTGAATTTTTTTTACCACACTGATTTCTTTTTTTATTTGATATAAAAATACATGAAATCAGTCCTGGAGCAATCTAGAAAAGTAATGGGTTGAAAGTCAAATGTCTCATTAGTTTCTATTTCAAATCTGAAGAAGATACCATGAAAAATTAGATTCCTGCAACCATTTTTCTGAGACTATGTCTAGTATAAAACAATACCCAAATATAAACAATATTTACTAACTGTATTGAAGGTTTCTACAAACTATTTTAGTCATTAAACATACCACTGCATATTTTTTTCAATTATAGAACAATAGGCAGAAACTTAGACATCATATAAGTGATTTATTTAAGCACTAGAAAGATACAATAAGAATAATCTGAGTAAGAAAAAGAAATAAGAAAAATAAAAATTTTAACTTTGTATGCCAATTACAGAACATCCTGAGATTGCTAGAAATGCACGATTTACTATGAATTCTGGTCATATAGTCAATTGATGTGCTGATGGCCAGTTATAGAGATGGTAATCATATAAATGCGCCATAAAGTCAATAAATCACACTCTATTCATATAGACGGCGTTCACATTGATAGCCGTGATTACACAGTAAAAGCGAGCTGATTTGCACTCAAACAGATGGTTGTCATGCAGATACAGGCACATTCAACATAAAACACTCACACATATATAAAAAAAATTGAAAAATAAAGAAAAAGGCGAAGTTCCGCTTCCATCAGATGACAGGTGCATCAGAGCACGCATCACGAGCCGTCACGAGAGAGCGCCAGAATTCAAAATAAACAATCTTCCGCCTATCTTTCTTTTTTTTTTTTTTGGTGGATCATCTCATTCTGTTTGTGACACTGTACGCTACAAAACCATGCCGTTTTTTTACTACCAAGATGCAGTTTCTGAGCATGAGTTATTCCATAATGCCGCCTAGGCCATCACTGGAGAGGGGCGGTCCATGGGGCGCCTAAAAGGGGGTTCGTGGCAGGCAGTTCCCGGATGCTGCGGGGTGCCCCCAAAACGATTTTTCATGCCCCCGCCGACCGCCTGCCCCCCGAGGCGTCGGCCCAGATCCAGGGCGCCCAGGGATCCCGCGGAACGGCGAAGAAGTTTTGCGACGTTTTCTGAGATACGGCATCCCGAATCTAAAGTATGTGACCACGAGCAGACTGTCTGTCCCACCCACAGGCTATGTGACCACGAATAGCCTATCCGTCCCCCTCACCACCTATGTGACCACGAACAGCCTATCTGTCCACCGGTAATCTAAAGACTGTGACCACAAACAGACTGTCTGACCCCCTGATCACCTATGTGACCACGAACAGCCTATCTGTCCCACCCACAGCCTATGTGACCACAAACGGCCTATCTGTCCATCGGTAATCTAAAGACTGTGACCATGAATAGCCTGTCTGACCCCCTGATCACCTATGTGACCACGAACAGCCTATCTGTCCACAGGTAATCTAAAGTATGTGACCACGAGCAGACTGTCTGTCCCCCTGATCACCTATGTGACCACGAATAGCCTATCCGTCCTGCTCACCGCCTATGTGACCACGAACAGCCTATCTGTCCACTGGTAATCTAAAGACTGTGACCACAAGCAGACTGTATGACCCCCTGATCCCCTATGTGACCATGAACAGCCTCTCTGTCCACAGGTAATCTAAAGTATGTGACCACGAGCAGACTGTCTGTCCCACCCACAGCCTATGTGACCACGAAAAGCCTATCCATCCCCCTCACTGCCTATGTGAGCACAAACAGTCTATCTGTCCACTGGTAATCTGAAAGACTGTGACCACAAGCAGACTGTCTGTCCCCCTGACCACCATGAAAACACATAAGCATGGAGTGTTATTTTCTGCTAAAATGTTGCAAGCCGTAGCAGTTTCTAACACATTTCCAACATTGGAGCTCACGAAATGGCTTAATCTGCATAAAAATCATTGTCCAAAGAACGCCTGCGTAGGTCCCGTCAAGTAAGTTGCACGTGTCACTTGACCACCTGTGACTTTTTTGATGGGACCTATGCAGGCGTTCCGTGGACGATACAGTAACGGGTCATATTTCATAACTACAACGATTTTATTGAGTAAAACTTACAGTACAGTGCTCAGGGAGCACCACCCAGCGTTTTGATGTACATTAGAGCTCACAAGATGGCTTAGTCTGCATAAAAATGCATCGTCCATGGAACACCTGCGTACGTCCTGTCTAATAAGTTGCATTTGTCACTTGACCATCTGTAACTTAATTGATGGGGGCTGTCCATGGACAATGCTTTTCTCAGTCATAATTTATGATCATAATGATTTTATCATGTACAACACGTAGTACATCACACAGGGAACATGACCTGAAAGGTTAATGTTCATCACAACTCCTCAATGCTCATAATTACCTCAAAAAAGGTCTGTCCATGGAAAGTCTATCTGTCCACTGGGAATCTGAAGACTGTGACCCCGAACAGCCTATCTGTCCCCCTGATATCCTATGTGACCAAAACCCAGCCTAATTGTATCCCTGACTGCCTGTGAGACCCCCTACCACCTATAGTCCAATATAGTCCAAAAGTAAGTTCCTTTTAAATAGGGTTTTTTCGATTTTTTATTTCAAATGATGTGAATCAGTAACACAGAGGTGAATTCAAAGTTAAAAATATTTATTTGAAACATGATCGAACACAGCACACGTGGAAAAAAAAAAAATCGATAAAATTAAACCCCATTCTTTAAAAAAAACTCGAATATCTAAGAGCTTGTAAAAAGAAACATTTCAATGAAGTAAAAAAAACATTCAAAACAAAAATTATTAAAATATTAAATATTTTTTTTGAAAGCGGAACAACACAACGTCAAAACTATATACATCTTTTCAAAATGTCAAAAATTCGGCGGTTGACTGTGGCCAAGTCCATGTCATCCTGCATGAAAAAAAAAACATCAAAACAGAATCAGCTTGGTGTAATGGTTAAAGAGAAACAACAGAATCTAACTACAAACCAACTGATCACCTAATACTTACCATGCCAAGTGTAAGGATCGGATCTCGCAGTAGATCTACCGCAAAAGAAAACAACAAACAAAACAAAACGAAAAAATGTTGGCAACGTATTCTTCATGGAGAAAGAATGGCATAATTACTAAACCGATCACTTAACACATACCTTGCAGGCTCACGGTCATCTGGTGGTCCAGTGTGCTTTCGAATTCTCCTACAATGAAAACAAACCAAAAAAAGCAATAAATTTTTCGCCAACTTGTAGAAAAAATACTATTGTCTTATTACATGAAATATTCAAGGCCTACCCAGAAACTGCAGACATTCCTCTGCAGGCTGGGGGAGCATCGCCTGTCTCTCCTCCGGAGGCTGCGGCTGGGGGAGTGCCAGCTGACTCGCCACCCCTGCTTCAAGGTCATCCATGTGTGAGACCAGCCTTACTGTAGCGTTTTTGGCCCTTAATTTTTTCAGCTGGTCCACACTGACCTCAAGCTGTCCACAGCTTTCATCTTTTTGTCTAGAGAAACGGATCAATCAAAAAATAAATCCATAAAAACAAGCAGGCCGGGTTGAGATAAGACTTACCGTGAGTTCCGGATGACTCGACTGGAGGTGGCAGTCGATGCAGCTGTAATTGATCCCGCATGCAGAACACCTCAAGTCCCGCAGTGAGACCCTTCCCCTGGCCAGCTGCAGCGTGATCTGCCTGGTGCCTGAGGTGCAACACATTTGCAGCACACATTGGGCACTGAACCTCCATCTTTAAAAATAGAATAGAAATGCAAATAAACTTAGTTAGCTTTGAACTTCTACAAACATACAGAACTTTCAAAATAATTAACATTTTTAAAACTTGAAAATATATTCTATTTGATACTAAACCACCTTTAAGTTAATGTACATAACAACTCACCCACATTCCTTAGCTTAAAGAAGGTCTGGCTACGGAAAAGACTGTGTAGGTCCCTTGCCCACCTGTAACACATTTGACGCGACCTCCACAGGCTTCCCATGGACAATGCAGGAACCAGTCATATTTTATCGATTAAAATGGTTTTACCGAATAAGACTTACGGGACAGTGTATGGTAAGCGTGTAACAACAGGCCAATGTATATTAAAACTAATTGGCATTTACTGTTAGCTGAAATAAAGGCCTGGCCATGGAAAGACTGTGTAGGCCTCGTCGTACAAGTTACCTTTGTCACAGTGCATACAGTGCACGTGACTTAATTTAGATTGCAGTCCATTTACAGGTAAGTGTAGAGCAAATTACTTTAAAATGCACTGCATTTTCAGGTAAGTCGACAGCAAATGATACTAACACGCACCGCATTTTCAGGTAAGTCGACAGCAAATGACTCTAAAATGCACTGGATTTTCAGGTAAGTGTACACCGAACCAAGGCTTATAAAAACCCTATGGAGTGTCAGCAACCTGCTCATTCCACACCAGTCCCCCATCCAGGTACCATCTCGTTTACCTCTGCTCATCTTTTGTGATGAAAGCAACAGCAAGATGCCTGTGGAGACATGTCTGCTGTGTCTGCGGATGTACGCCTGCCTCAGCCAGCACCTAGTGCTCTATCACAAGGTGGAAAACATGGAGGAAAGGAAGCTGCTGTTGGCCATCGAGTTGGGCCGAATCAACGCCCGGATGGGCAAATGCCCAATTGCGGGGTGCGACAAGTTTTCCAACAGACTTGACCAGCATGTTCGGACGCACTCTGAGCTCTCTCTGGTGGTGCAGGATGAAGCGCTTCGTCTCTGCAAGAGGAGAGAGGTCATCGCGAAGCTGACTGCCTTGGGGGCCTCCAACCCTGCCATCCCAATGGTCTTCACGCTGGACCTGGAGGAACACCGGCAGCCGGAAGAGGCCGACGCTCCCCCTGACCTAGAGAGCCTGGAGGAGGAAGAGTGCGACAACGCAGGCTGCAAGAGACAAAAGAACCTCCTCAGGACCCAGGTGGCAGACCTGAACAAACAGGTCGACATCCTGACAGAGAGAGGTCGACCTCCTTGGAATCCACCCGACTGAGTCAGGTGACCCGAAAGCTCCTCTCCTCTTTCAGGCCAGAGGAAGAGGACATCGACGCCCCCGCAAAAGAGTCCTCGGAAGCTACTGAGTGACCCTCCTCACAGGGTGATCCTCTGCCGGTCAGCAGCCAGAAGAGTCCAGTGGCAAGGGGACCCCCACCGGCGCTGACGTGCCCTCCGCCGGCGCCGAAATGCCCTCCACCTCCCAACTGCCCCCCTCAGTTTCCCAATCACATGGCGATTCTAAGTAAGTCTGAGAGTTCTCTCGCCAATAGTATTTCTTTCTTTTGCGGAATGCCGTGCTAATTGGGTCTCTGCTCTTCCTCATTTGCCTTTTGTGTGCAGACAAGGTCTTGGAGGAATACAGGCAGCACCAGCTAGGCCCGGATCCAACCCCCAAACTCAGGGAAAACGTTGGCGGCCAGATCTACAGGATCAAAAAATTAATCGCCTACATGTCAGAGAGCAAGAGCAAGCTGTCTGACTTCTGCTTCCTCAACGAGACAGCCAAGATACACGTGTGAGTAGTGTGTTCCCCATTTCTGGCTCAGTGTCATCAAAGTTTACCGCTCCTTTAACCATTTGTCTGCTCGCAAGTGGGTCACCTCCCTCCGACAGGCGAACATGACAGTGACGACCACGCATCACTACGTTAGTAACATCGGCGGATTCATTAAATACATAGCAGAAACCCCCCCGTCATGCCGCCTGTCGAAAACCGGGCTGGTCAGGCTTCGGCTCGAGGTGGTGAACCTGCGCAAGTCGCTGAAGAGGCACATGGCCATCCACCAGACGTCGGTGAAGGCCCAGAAGGAGGGACGGGTCATCTCTAAGGCCACTCTCCTTAAGTGCCGGACCCTGGTGGTGCAGGCCATCCCCGATCTATTGAGTGAGTAGTCTTAACTTCGCTTCGTACTTACCTGCCGTTGACTCTAGCCTTGAGGTTGCTTCTCTCCCATCTGTAGCACTCCTGGAAAACGAGCCTTCGCAGAAGGTGCAGTTGCAGTTTTAGGGCCACTTCGCCGCGCTGCTGTCCTCGATATATGGCCACAGAGGGGTCTTCCAGAACATGACCATCCAGGAGGTGCTGGGGACCCAGAAATCCACCTCTCAGAAAGCCTACCTGATTAACGTAAGCGTCCGACTTGCCTTTCGTACCTCTGCTCGATTTGTGCGTTGCCTCTTCTGAGTGTCTCGTGTGTTCACAGGTGATCAGCCACAAGAGGAACCAGGTGTTCGACCCCGCCCAAATCGCCATGACAATCCGAATCCATGCAAGAACCTTAATAATTACTTTCAGGACACGTGGAAGTCGATGGGCCTGCCCGGCTGCCCCACATTCACGGATATGCGGACCTCCATCGCCAGCCACGTGAGTAACTGATCATTAAATCTTACCGAATGTTCGGTAGCCTTCAGAACGTCATTCGATTTACTCTCTTTCTCTGTCTTTCCAGGCCAAGTTCACGCACTAGAGCGAAGACCGCCTGAAAATATCGAAGTTCATGTGCCACGATGTGACGGCGGTGGACAGATTCTACGTGACAAACCTGTCCATGCAGCAGGCAATGGAGCACCTCAGGCTCTTCGAGACTGCCTTGGAGGGTCCAGAGAGGAGCCCACCGAGGCAGGCAAACCCTCTGAAGAGGAAGAGGTCCACGGAAAAGATCAGGGTGTCCAAAAGCGGCCACCAACCTCCCACGAGATGTCATCGGGCAGCACCACTTCAGAGGAGACGGAGGTCCATTACCAGGAGTCCGGGACATCCAGTCCCGAGTCCTTCGAGGTAAATTGACATTGTGTAACCAGATTGAACCTACGGTATAAGACAGATTTGCGTGACCGTGATCAATTCCTCATCGTGTCCTTTCATTTCTCCTTTGACAGGGTGAAGCAGATGTCCCAGGGCAGACTGGCCAAGGCGAGGTGGAAGGAGAGGCGGGAGAGGGAGCCGTCTGCGAGACCCCACAAAAAAAGTACCCCAGCCGAAGAGAAAGGCTGAAGGTCATGCTGACGCCACTGAAGTCAGCACTGGGGTCCAGCGTGACCCCCAAAAACATCTCCCCACTGAAGGTCAAGAAGACCTTCATGGTGGCATCCTCGACCACTCTGATGGGGATGTGCCATCAGGAAAAGGCCTCTGAGAAGGTCAGGAAAGCCATGGAGAAGCGGCGCCAACGGAAATAGACTCGGCCCCCTAAATGGGGTTCTGAGCGACATTTTGTTCCGATTTTTTGGTTTGGAGTTTGCCCCTTTATTTTCTCTTTTTTGGGAGTTTTGCGTTCACCTTTTACGACCCAGTGTGTTTATTTGTGTTTTATCGTTCTGAAAATGGTTTAATAAATGTTGTTGTGGTTTTAAACAAATAATCTTCATGTGTCATTTTTTTACACCAAGTTTAGTGAGTAACAAAGCCTGTGTAGGTCCCGTCCAATATGTTGCAGGTGTCACATGACATCTGTAACTTACCTGACGGGAGCTAGGCAGCCTGTCCATGAACAATGAATTTCTGAGTCGTAATATATGATCATAACGATTTTATAACTTGAAACATGCAGTACAGTACACAGGGAACAGCACCCAGCAGTTTGATGTACTTCAGAGCTCATGAGATGGCTTAGTTTGCATAAAAATCATGGTCCATGGAAAGCCTGCATGGGTCCCGTCCAATAAGTTGCATGTGTCACTTGACCACCTGTAACTTACTTGCCTGTATCAGTCCCTTCCAATAAGGCCCGGACTTCGGGGGCATCTCTGGGGGACAGTGACGTGACGCATATGTCGGTTTCGGGGGAATCGGCCGCTGTCCACAAAGCACCTGTAAAAGACGAATGGAACAAGTCACACGTGTCACCGCCCACCTTTCAGCCCCCGGGGGTCCAAGGGGCCCCAAACTTCACAGAACGTGGCGCCATGTCACCCCTGACGACATATAGAGAGGGCGAATGCTAGCTAGGTGAATCAACGCTGACCCTCTGCTGTCCACGAAACACCTGCGAAAATGCATGGCATAAGTTGCACATGGGATGCTCTGCCACCTGGCCCCCGGGGTCCGTTTCGGCCCCAAACTCATCCTGCTGGTAGTCACTGGGGCCCAGCGAGACCCTGTCGGATGGAGAAAGCCGCACCTCCTCGGGATCACGCCGAACTGCAGAAACGCACGCTTAGGAATAAGGTAGAAATTTGAAACTCTGGAGCGCACCTCGGGGCACCCTCGGCTACCCTCGTATCGATTTTCGAGGTCCTGCGTCCTTTCAAAACTGACTTAGATACGCCTCTTGCCATGACAAAAAAACAGGTGTTTAGGACCACGGTGCACAGACCACGGTGCACAACAGTCGCTCGGTGCACGTGACGAAGAGTACGATGGAGTACAGGCGGCTAGGGGCCGCGGTGGGCACTCGGCGGTGATGGGGAACAGTGCGGTGAAGTCTGGGGCGAGTACGGTGTCTTAAATTTTTTTTAGGTGTTTAGGGGGCAAACAGGCACTCCGCGGGCTCGAGGAAGACTATGGTGGAGTTTAGGTGGTTAGGGGTCGAAATAGGCTCTCGGTGGGCTTGAGGAAGACTACGGTGAAGTTTAGGTGGTTAGGGGTAGGAACAGGCACTCCGTGGATGATGAGGAAAACTACGGTGGAGTTTAGGTGTTTAGTGGTCACAGTAGGTGCTCTGCAGGCAAGAGGAAGGCTACAGTGGAGTTTAGTCGGTTAGGGGTACAAATAGGCTGTCTGTGGGATTGAGGATGACTACAATGAAGAACAGGGGGGTCCGGGGGTCCTAAGGCCTCCCTCGTGGTGCGTGGGCACCCCCAGAGGCGTCCGTATGGGGACTGTGGCCCATTACTGGGCCTTACGAGGATTTTGGTAAAAAGTACACGCCGTCATTGAAACAAGTGGCTCGTGTCGTCCAAGTAACAAGCGCGATCCCTCGCCCCAACTATGCGACCCGTGTCAATTTTTTTAATTGAAAAATTCCCACCAATTACCTAGATTCCCTTACGGACACAAACAATACTGTCCCTGAAGAACTGAAACGTAAAAAAAAGAAATGATCATCCATATTACAACGTTATTGCTTTGTTGGACTAAACATGCTCCATGAGATGTCGTTCAGTGGACCCTTACCTTTCTAACTTAACTGGGATTTACAACTGTGGATGCGTTTATGACTTGTTATTACGACGAATCTGGTATGTACTGTGTTTTTATTCTTAACGTTTTGATGTGTACTGCTTACACAAATTTAGCAAATACATTCTTAATAAGCTTTCCATTGAAAAACAGCGATCTGCCGTCGATGCTTGAGGCTTAGATCTTTATAATGATATATAGTTTGTCAGGATTAAATTTGTCCCGTTTTTAATCTATTCGTAAATATTGACAAGTGCAAACAAAGGGAGTTCAGGATGACTGCATTGGGGTGCAGGTTAAGAGGTTAAACAAGGACTGGTGGGACGTTGTGCTGCTCCACTTCACAGATGCTGAGTGAAAGAGGACTTTTATAATGACTGGACACTCATTTATGACACTTTATTCACCAGGAAGGACAGCTCATTCCACACGTCATACATCATTACACTATTTACGTCACTGCACATGCGCAGTACTTTACAGTTTCGGTTTTCAATCCGATCAAGTCTTTACATGTCCTCTTGATTGGATTACAAAAGGAGTAAACCACCCCTTACAATCCGATCAAAATCTTAATCGGATCTGGCAAATTCAATCTGATTGACATGCATTTTTTATTCCGCTTGTGATTCCAGTCCTATTATGATAAAATTAGTAGGGTTCATGTAAACCCAGCTACTGATACTCTGTTTTACATTTTTCACAAACAGAATAACCTTGATCTTGGTGGCTGGATGTACTTTTACATTGTTTTCTACAATTAAGATCCTGTCCGTTGTTTTGACAGCTATCAGTTTTGTAATATTGATAATTCCAATTGTAGAACAGCCTCATTTCCCCTTTGAAATATTGCAAGGTCAACAAATAAGCTCTAGTTGTGCATACTAATCACACTCACCACTGTCTTTGTAACGGAGGCCAACTAGTAATTATTTTGTAGGTAAACATCACTGCCCTGATCTCAAGAGGCGCACTAGTGACTGACACCAGAGGCTGCAGTCTTTAGCAGTCCTTGTTAGCGTGCCGGAAACACCGGTTCAAATCCCACTCAGACTGGTTAAGGATGGGACACACCAAGCCAATTTCAAAGAAATAGTAGTGACTAATGTCAACAGTGCTGTCACTTCATGTCAGATGCATCTGGATCAAAAATCTGTGCTTGAACACACATCACACAACTACAGCCAATTGAAAACTAGCAGTATGTTACTAGAAACTGAAACAAGGATGTATGAGAAATATGAAACAATGTCACAGAAGTCAGTTAATTCTCAGCACATAGAGACTCTTTCACCTAGATATCACACTATAGAGACTGTGTCTGTTCCCCGGGCTAGAAAATACAAAAAACGTCCAAACCAATTTAAGAGCAACAATTTAATTGAGGTTCAACAAATAAAAACAGATGTAATACTAATAAACAAAAGAAAAATCTAAAAATACAGAATATCAGGTTTTGTAAATAATATGATCACGGATCATAATCTAGATGCATTCTGTTTGACCGAAACCTGGCTAAAACCTGATGATTACATTATTTTAAATGAGTCTACACCCCAAGATTACTGTTATAAACATGAGCCACATCCAAAAGGTAAAGGGGGAGGTGTTGCTTCAATTTATAACAATGTTTTCAGGATTTCTCAGAGGGCAGGCTTCAAGTATAACTCGTTTGAAGTATTGGTGCTTAATATAACATTATCCAGAGAAACAAATGTTAATGATAAATCCCCTGTGATGTTTGTGCTGGCTACTGTATACAGGCCACCAGGGCACCATACAGACTTTATTTAAGAGTTTGCTGATTTTACATCCAAGTTAGTGCTGGCTGCAGATAAAGTTTTATTTGTTGGTGATTTTAATATCCATGTTGATAATGAAAAAGATGCATTAGGATCAGCCTTTATAGACATTCTGAACTCTATTGGGGTTAGATAACACGTCTCAGGACCTACTCATTGTCGAAATCATACTCTAGATTTAATACTGTCACATGGAATTGATGTTGATGGTGTTGAAATTATGCAGCCAAACGATGATATCTCAGATCATTATTTAGTTTTGTGCAAACTTCATATAGCTAAAACTGTAAATTCTACTTCTTGTTACAAGTATGGTAGAACCATCACTTCTACCACAAAAGACTGCTTTGTAAGTAATCTTCCTGATGTACCCCAGTTCCTTAGCATATCCAAAACCTCAGAACAACTTTATGATTTAACAGAAACTATGGACTCTCTCTCTCTTTCTAGCATTTTAAATACAGTTGCTCCTTTACGCTTGTAAGGAAAACAGTCTGACACCGTGGTATAATGAGCACACTCGCACCCTAAAGAGAGCAGCCCGGAAAATGGAGCGCAGCTGGAGGAAAACAAAACTAGAGGTATTTCATGTTGCTTGAAAGGGAAAGTAACCTATCTTACAGAAAATCATTAAAAACTGCTAAATCTGATTACTTTTCATCTCTTTTAGAAGAAAACATACATAACCCCAGGTATTTATTCAATACAGTGCTAAATTAACGAAAAAATAAAGCATCAACAAGTGTTGACATTTCCCAAAATCACAGCAGTAATGACTTTATGAACTACTTTACTTCTAAAGTCGATACTATTAGAGATAAAATTGTAACCATGCAGCCATCAGCTACAGTATCACATCAGACAGTGCACTATAGATCCCCTGAGGATCAGTTCCACTCTACTATAGGAGAGGAAGAATTGTATAAACTTGTTAAATCATCTAAAACAACAACTGTATGTTAGACCCTATTCCATCTAAGCTCCTAAAAGAGGTGCTTCCAGAAGTCATAGATCCTCTGACTATTATTAATTCCTCATTGTTATTAGGATATGTTCCCAAAACCTTCAAACTGGCTGTTATTAAGCCTCTCATCAAAAAACCACAACTTGACCCCAAAGAACCTAAATAATTATAGACCGATCTTGAATCTCCCTTTTCTGTCCAACATACTAGAAAAGGTAGTACCCTCACAATTATATTCCTTCTTAGAGAAAAATGGCATATGTGAGGATTTCCAGTCAGGATTTAGACCATATCATAGTACTGAGACTGCTCTCCTTAGAGTTACAAATGATCTGCTCTTATCATCTGATCGTGGTTGTATCTCTCTATTAGTGCTATTGGATCTTAGGGCTGCATTCGACACTATTGACCACACTATTCTTTTGCATAGGCTAGAACACTTTGTTGGCATTAATGGAAGTGCATTAGCATGATTTAAATCGTACTTATATGACCACCATCAATTCGTAGCCACGCTTTACATGTTACCCTTGGGAAATATCATCAGGAAACACGGTGTTTGCCTTCACTGTTATGCGGACGTTACTCTTCACGCTTTACATGTTACCCTTGGGAAATATCATCAGGAAACACGGTGTTAGCTTTCACTGTTATGCGGATGATACTCAGCTCTATATTTCTTTGCGGCCCGGCAAAACATACCAATTTGAAAAACTAACGGAATGCATAGTCGATATAAAAAACTGGATGACGAGTAATTTCTTACTGCTAAATTCTGAAAAAACAGAGGTGTTAATTATAGGACCTAAAAAGCTCTGCATGTAATGACCTAGAATGCTGTCTAAGATTTGATGGCTGCTCTGTCAATTCTTCATCATCAGTAAGGAACCTAGGTGCACTATTTGATAGCAACCTTTCCTTAGAAAGCCACGTTTCTAGCATTTGTAAAACTGCATTTTTCCATCTCAAAAATATATCTAAATTACGGCCTATGCTCTCAATGCCAAATGCAGAAATGTTAATCCATGCATTTATGACCTCAAGGTTAGACTATTGTAATGCTCTATTGGGTGGTTGTTCTGCACACTTAGTAAACAAACTCCAGTTAGTCCAAAATGCAGCATCTAGAGTTCTTACTAGGACCAGGAAGTATGATCATATTAGCCCGGTCCTGTCAACACTGCACTGGCTCCCTATCAAACATCGTATAGATTTTAAAATCTTGCTTATTACTTATAAAGCCTTGAATGGTTTAGCACCTTCTGCGTTCTCAAAACTCTGATACCTAGAATATCAAAGTCAACTGCGAGTGGCAGATCCTTCTCCTATTTAGCGCCCAAACTCTGGAATAACCTACCTAACATTGTTTGGGAGGTAGACACACTCTTGCAGTTTAAATCTAGATTAACCATCTAAAGTCGATTAACGCGTATACGCGTTATGAGGCATTTTCTCCTGATAATCCCGAAAAGAACTTAAATTACACTTTCAGTTTTGATCGTACAGATAAGAGCAATACATCAATCGAATCTGGAAAGGGTCTACTTTTTTGTATACAGACATAATAACAACAAAACTTTGTGCACTTATAAAATAAAGATAAACAAGGAGTGCTGTCTGCAGCCTTTGTCTGCGCTGATCTTCAGTTACAAACGCGTCATTAAAATGAACTGTAACTCAGTGAATACTCAACGAAGAGACATGAGAGATATATCTATAGAAAGCACGGCTTGTCTACTTTTAAACTAAACAAGTGCTGCCGAAAAGAAATATTCTGTGATAAAGTAATCCATATGAAAACAACGTGATGTCGGTTTTTCACGTCTCCCTTCATTATCTTCTAATGAGACCACGCCCCGCGCTGAACGCGCTATTGAGATTCTAATGTTTCACTGTAGCGCGCGGCTTGAATACGCCCACACAACAGAAGACAACGCAGCGAGATTGTTCTTCAAGTTTTTTTTATTTTACTGTTTGCTTCGCGATGAGAGGAATAAAACATAATTCACCCCAAAAAGATGTGATGTGGTTGAGGATTTGAGATTTGGATTTCCTCAGAAAAAAAAAGAATGAAGCACTTTATTCAGCAGAGATCAGAAACATGAGTAAGTTTCTTTTTATTTATTTTATATACTTGTACTAGTTTTCACATAACGTGTAAACATTTTACTAGTTAGACTTTTTCCAAAGACTTTTTCCAAAACTATAATTCCTGACTAAATGTATAATCAAGTGAAATATTATGAAGTTTCAATAACAATATACACTACTATACCATTCAAAAGCTTGATGTAAATAATATAAATGTAACAAATAAATGTAACTGTAACAAATGTAACAAACAATGCTGTTCTTTCAATTTATCCCCCCTAAAAAACCTGAAAAAAAATATTCTCAGCTCTTTTCAACATTAATAATAATAATAATAATAATAGTAATAATAATAATAATAATAAATGTGTTTTGTAGAAAATAAGATTGTTAAAAGGATTTCTGAAGGATTGTGTGACTGGAGTAATGATGCAAAAAATTCAGCTTTGAAAGTCAGCTTTGATTGTTCCTAATAAACTGTTTAACTGCACTCGCAAGTGGATATTAAATTGTGGTGTGGGATAATTAAATATATTCTAAATAAACTACAAACATAAAATTATATACATTTATTTTGTCCTCACATTCTTTCTTGTACCTCATCCCTCTCAGTGACACAGCTGACTGAATGGCTCATTATGCAGCACATTATGCAGGCCTTTGTCTTCTTAGGTGTGAATC
This sequence comes from Cyprinus carpio, assembly GCF_018340385.1. Classification (NCBI taxonomy): domain Eukaryota; kingdom Metazoa; phylum Chordata; class Actinopteri; order Cypriniformes; family Cyprinidae; genus Cyprinus; species Cyprinus carpio. The sequence continues at coordinate 43,056,650 of NC_056599.1, forward strand.
ACAATGATATTCATGATAGTTGACTCCTATTCGCATATGACTTTTACCACAAAAAGTGTCTTAGAAAATTGAAATCAATATATTGTTTTCTGTGAGTGAGTAAACAAGATGATTTTCACATCATTTAGAAAGAAAAATTCTAGGCTACAAGCTCCAGTTCTCAAAAGTCCCGGGAACCAATGTTCTGTATGTGTTTTTATGGCCTTATTCAAGTGATTTAACATTTTTAGTTTTACACTAACCACGCATAACTTTTTTTTCTCAAAAACACAATTATGTACATACATTCTCCTCACATATTATTATAGCCCGGTTTGTGCTGATTACAGTGATATTAGACTTTAGCCATTTAGATGTTTATAAGAAACTGAAAAAAGCACAAATGTCAGGGCATGACAAAACTTCTCCAGGCCCCAAAAATACACTTAGACTCCAGAGGGTTAAGCTAAGCCCCGTTTGTGAAACCGGGCCTTCAAGTTTTTAATCTAATAATTGGCATGAAATGGTATGGACAAATATGGATGCTTTATGTAATATGTTTATTATTACTGAAACCATAGCATGAAGAGTAGACATGTTTCATAGGTCATAGATGTTTTTCAAAGAACTTGTTCATGTTTATTAGACGCATTAAAAAAAAAACCATAGAAATACTAGTGTGACGAGTGGGGCGGTGCCATGAGCCGTGGGAACAGGTCGAGGCTAGTGGAATAATTGGAAATGAGCGACACCTGCGCCACTCACCGTCTCGCCGGAAGGATAAAAAGAGGAGTTACGACGGTGAAGGATGAGAGAGAACCAGGCCTGGGTTTTATTTTGTGTTTTGGTTTTGTTTGTGTGTGGCAGTCGTCCACGAGGGGATGTCGTGCTGTTTTGTGTTTATTTTATCATTAAAGTTTTATTTGAATGTTCACTGGAGTGTCGTGCTGTCCACCAAGGGCTATCCAGTGCCGCTGCCAGGCACCACGGAAGGGTTTACCCAGCTGGTTCAGGGTCGAGCGTGTCAGTGTCTGGGAACCGGAGCAAGAATGTAATTATTTTTTTCTCCTCTCTCACCTATCTCATTTCCGTCTCCTTTTCTCTAGCCTCGTCTGTCTGTCCATACCCCCAGGTACCCGCGGCCACCGTGATTGGTTCCTCCGGAGGGGGGAGTAGAGCGCAGTCTCGGGAGTGCTCCCCGGCCTGCAAGGGGCGATGGGGGTATGTGGCGAGGGGGGCGGGCCAGAGAGCCATGGGAAGGGGTCGAGGCCGGTGGAGTAATTGGAAATGAGCAACACCCACACCACTCACCAGTCTTGAGTCAAGTCAAGTCACCTTTATTTATATAGTGCTTTAAACAAAAAAGATTGTGTCAAAGCAACTGAACAATATTAATTAGGAAAACAGTGTGTCAATAATGCTAAATGACAGTTAAAGGCAGTTCATCATTGAATTCAGTGATGTCATCATCTCAGTTCAGTTTAAACAGGATCTGTGCAATCATCTGCAATCAAGCCAACGATATCGCTGTAAATGAAGGGTCCCCAACTAAGCAAGCCAGAGGCGACAGTAGGCAAGGAACCAAAACTCCATCGGTGACAGACTGGAGAAAAACCTTGGGAGAAACCAGTCTCAGTTGGTGGGCTAGTTATCCTCTGACCAGACGGAACCAGCAGTTCAATTCCAGGCTGCAGCAAAGTCAGATTGTGCAGAAGAATCATCTATTTCCTGTGGTCTGAGCCCGGTGGTCGTCTGAGACAAAGTCTTTACAGGGGATCTGTATCTGGGGCTCTAGTTGTACCCGTCTCCACTGTCTTTCAGGGCTGTAGAGGTCCTTTCTAGGTGCTGATCCACCATCTGGTCTGGACACATACTGGATCCGGGTGACTGCATTACCCTCTGATCTGGATACAGACTGGATCTGGTGGCTATGGTGACCTCCGAATAAGAGAGAAACAGACTAATATTAGCGTAGATGCCATTCTTCTAACGATGTAGAATGTACATCAGGTGTTATGGGAAGTGTTTCCCAGTTCCGGTTTACCTAATTAATGCAGCCTAAAAATCCTTCAATGGATTTGGATATTAGAAGCGTATTAGTGTGTTATGTGAAAGCCAGGTTAAAGAGATGGGTCTTTAATCTAGATTTAAACTGCAAGAATGTGTCTGCCTCCCGAACAATGTTAGGTAGGTTATTCCAGAGTTTAGGCGCTAAACAGGAAAAGGATCTGCCGCCTGCAGTTGACTTTGATATTCTAGGTATTATCAAATTGCCTGAGTTTTGAGAATTTAGCGAACGTGACAATAATGTAACAAGAGCTTGTTCAAATACTAAGGTGCTAAATCATTCAGGGCTTTATAAGTAATAAGCAAGATTTTAAAATCTATACAATGTTTGATAGGGAGCCAGTGCAGTGTTGACAGAACCGTGCTAATATGGTCATACTTCCTGGTTCTAGTAAGAACTCTAGCACCTGCATTTCGGACTAACTGGAGTTTTGTTTTATTAAGCACGCAGGACAACCACCCAATAAAGCATTACAATAATCTAACCTTGAGGTCATAAACGCATGGATTAACATTTCTGCATTTGACATTGACAGCATAGGCCGTAATTTAGATATATTTTTGAGATGGAAAAATGCAGTTTTACAAATGCTAGAAACGTGGCTTTCTAAGGAAAGATTGCTATCAAATAGCACACCTAGGTTCCTAACTGATGACGAAGAATTGACAGAGTTTTTAGATCCTATAATTAACACCTCTGTTTTTTCAGAATTTAGCAGTAAGAAATTACTCCTCATCCAGTTTTTTATATCGACTATGCATTCCATTAGTTTTTCAAATTGGTATGTTTTGCTGGGCCGCAAAGAAATATAGAGCTAAGTATCATCAGCATAACAGTGAAAGCTAACACCATGTTTTCTGATGATATCTCCCAAGGGTAACATGTAAAGTGTGAGCCTTGAGGTACTTGTGATCGATATGATATCTCTTCATTCACTGCTATGAATCGATGGAGGTCATATAAGTACGATTTAAACCATGCTAATGCACTTCCATTAATGCCAGCAAAGTTTTCTAGTATATGCAAAAGAATTTTGTAGTCAATAGTGTCGAACGCAGCACTAAGATCCAATAGCACTAATAGAGAGATACAACCACGATCAGATGATAAGAGCAGGTCATTTGTAAATCTAAGGAGAGCAGTCTCAGTACTATGATATGGTATAAATCCTGACTGGAAATCCTTACAGATACAAATTTTCTCGAAGAAGGAATATAATTGTGAGGATACTACCTTTTCTAGTATCTTGGACAAAAAAGGGAGATTCGAGATCAGTCTATAATTAACTAGATCTTTGGGGTCAAGTTGTGTTTTTTTTTTTTTAATGAGAGGCTTAATAACAGCCAGTTTGAAGGTTTCGGGGACATATCCTAATGACAATGAGCAATTAATAAATAGTCAGAAGAGGATCTATGACTTCTGGAAGCACCTCTTTTAGGAGCTTAGATGGAAAAGGTTCTAACATACATGTTGTTGGTTTAGATGATTTAACAAGTTTATACAATTCTTCCTCTCCTATAGTAGAGAATGAGTGGAACTGTTCCTCAGGGGATTTATAGTGCACTGTCTGATGTAATACTGTAGCTGACGGCTGCATGGTTACAATTTTATCTCTAATAGTATCGATCTTAGAAGTAAAGTAGTTCATAAAGTCATTACTGCTGTGATGTTGGGAAATGTCAACACTTGTTCATGCTTTATTTTTCGTTAATTTAGCCACTGTATTGAATAAATACCTGGGGTTATGTTTGTTTTCTTCTAAAAGAGACAAAAAGTAATCAGATCTTGCAGTTTTAATGCTCTTCTGTAGGATAGGTTACTTTCCCGCCAAGCAGTACAAAATACCTCTAGTTTTGTTTTCCTCAAGCTTCCTCCAGCCATTTTCCGGGCTGCTCTCTTTAGGGTGCGAGTGTGCTCATTATACCACGGTGTCAGACTGTTTTCCTTAACCTTCCTTAAGCGTAAAGGAGCAACTGTATTTAAAATGCTAGAAAAGAGAGAGAGTCCATAGTTTCTGTTTTCATCATCAAGTTGTTCTGAGGTTTTGGATATGCTAAGGATTGTGATACATCAGAATGATTACTTACAAAGCAGTATTTTGTGGTAGAAGTGATGGTTCTACCATACTTCTATCAAGAAGTAGAATTTACAGTTTTAGCTATATGAAGTTTGCACAAAACTAATTAATGATCTGAGATATCATCGCTTGGCTGCATAGTTTCAACAACCACAACATCAATTCCATGTGACAGTATTAAATCTAGAGTATGATTTCGACCAATGAGTAGGTCCTGAGACGTGTTGTCTAACCCCAATAGAGTTCAGAATGTCTATAAATGCTGATCCCAAAGCATCTTTTTTCATTATCAACATGGATATTAAAATCACCAACAATTAAAAAACTTATCTGCAGCCAGCACAACTAATGTAAAATCAGCAAATTCTTTAATAAAAGTCTGTAATGGTGCCCCGGTGGCCTGTATACAGTAGCCAGCACAAACCCTCACAGGGGATTTATCATTAACAATTTGTTTCTCTGGATAATTTTATATGAAGCACCATTACTCTTCAAACAACTTATACTGGAAGCCTGGCCTCTGACAAATCCTAAAAACATTGTTATAAACTTGAAGCAACACCTCCCCCTTTACCTTTTGGATGCAGCTTATGTTTAACAGTAATCTTGGGGGGTAGACTCATCATTAAAATAATGTAATCATCAGGTTTAGCCTAGAGTCCATGGAGGAGCTCCGGAAGGATAAAAAGAGGGTGTTACCACAGTGGAAGGACGGCGAGAGGACCAGGTCTGGGATTATTTCGTGTTTTGGTTTTGTTTGTACGCGGCAGTCGTCCGCGAGTGTGCTGGTGGCTGTTTTGTTGTTTATTTGTTATTAAAGTTTGATTTAAATGTTTGCCAGTTCCCACCTCCTTTCTTCCTGACTCACTAACTGCATTTTATTGGTGCCGAAGCCCGGGAGGAAGGAGGGACGCGCTGCTAAAGATCCCTCGCCACTGTGGTGAATCCACGGTGGCAATCGAAGCATGGCAGAGACGCAGTCTGCCGCCATGGATGCTCGAGGCGGTGGGCTGGAGTGAGTTGCCGGGGGGAAGGGTGTACTCACTGCCGGCAGGAGAGACGGCTGCCATCCGTGAGGGAGCGGAAGAGTCGCCGCCGCCGTTCGCCTGAGGCCGGAGCCTGCTGCCATCCGCCATGATGGGGAAGCAGCAAACAAGGCATTCCTCCCCTCACCCCAAACCCAACACGAGAGGATCCTCCACCACCCCCCCCCCCCTTGGTGAGGAAGAGTGTCGTGCCGTCCACTGAGGGCTATCCAGTGCCACTGCCAGGCACCGCGGAAGAGTTTTACCCCAGCTGGTTGAGGGCCGAGTGGCAGTGTGTCTGTGAACCGGAGCAAGAATTTTGTATTTTTTTTCTCCTCTCTCCCCTGTCTCGTCTCTGTCGCTCCTCATCCTTCCGTCTCCTTGTCTCATGCCTCATCTGTCTGTCCATACCCCTAGGTACCCGCTGCCACCATGATTGGTTCCCATGGGGGGGGAGGGAGTAGAGGGCAGTCTCGGGCGATGGGGGTATGTGATGAGTGGGGCGTGGCCGAGAGCAGTGGGAACGGGTTGAGGCCGGTGGAGTAATTGGAAATGAGTGACAACCTGCGCCACTAACCGGTCCTCGAGTTCCCACAGAGGAGCTCCGAAGGATAAAAGAGGAGTTTTATGATAGTGAAAGACGAGAGAGGACCAGGCCTGGGTTTTAATTTTTGTGTTTTGGTTTTGTTTGTGCATGCAGTCATCCGCTGAGTGCTGTCGCGCTGTTTTGTGTTTATTTTATTCATTAAAATGTTATTCGAATTTTGCTGGTTCCCGCCTCCTTTCTTCCAGACTTACAAACTGCATTACAACTAGTTCCTATTACTTCTCTTCTTTGCACTGAGCAATTTTACTTACACAAACCTGTTTGCATTCTCGAAAGACAGGGCAGCTCACTTCTTCTGAACATGCAAAATGTATGAACATCAAATAGTGACTGAAACGCGACCCATTAAGTCTAACAGGCTCTCCCTTCCAAGATGTTCATCTGCCCAAAAATCCTGACTTATAATCGTGTGACGTGCCGTCTTGATAAAATCAAATAGGCTATACACAAGACAAAGACAATAGCTGTGCTGTGATTTCGGCTATACTTGCATGTCAAATTAGAGAAGCAACAAATCTGTGTTTTAACTTTAAACACAGTTTTTTATCAGAGCAGACGCAGAGAGAGAAGTTTGCGTGCAGGCTGGGAAAGAGAGACCTCATGCTCGTTTGGCAGTCAGCTTCAGATGCATCATATTTTCATTTGCTACAAGCAGGATACACAAGAAGCACATTCAATTCAGACACACAGACGGTTGTCGTAGTAATAAACACCATAAACAGCAACCGTCGCGCTGATCCGCGTGAATGCGCGGTCTTATCTCGTATATGACAAGCATTTTAGGGGGCCCCTTGGCTTTTGAGGGCACAAGGCAGGTCGCCCTACCGTTTGCCTAATGGGTAAGTCTGCCCCTGTCTATAGGTGTATGCATGCATCCACTTTGTATGTTTACGCAAGTTATTCACAAGTGTATATGCATTCATTACTAATATAATATGTATTGTCATGGATTTCATATTAGTGTGCATGTGTATTTCATATATGTATTTTTGAACGTCCAATAGTATACATTTATATGTGAGTAATTTAAAGATGTATATGCACGTGTTCATGTATGAATTGATAAGCGAAGTTTGATTTAAATCCTCATAATTCTTTTTGCTTTTGTGCAACAGATAAATAACAATTTATATATTTTAGACACTTTATGTTTAGATAATTTATGTTTTGCGGGAGTCCCGTGAATCATTTTATTCTCCCGCATGTTATTGAACAAAAATATATTACATTGATTTCACTGAAAAATAAAAAGTAAAATATTCAGGTGTCCTGTCACTTTTGACCGTGAACAACACAAGTGTGACTCTAAATGAACAATACCAGAGGGAAATTGTTGGTTGATTTAAATCAAAAGTTCATTTTATTAAACAGGGCTGAACTTGTGCTTTGTCAGCAGAACACTTAAGAAGAAAGAGGAAGTGTCATTACACATTATCAGTCTAAACTGGGTTGAGAGATGATCTCTGCTGATCTTTCACTGTGGTTAAACTTGAGTTCTCATGTTTCCAAAACTCAACAGTGATATCACAGCTTGAAAAACACTACAAATTGCTATTATTAATTCACTATTTTATGAAAGTGTAGAATGACTGTCTCCGCCATTCTCAGTATTGTAATAAAGTCTTGACTCTTAGATAGATGCAAAACGTCACGTTAGATACATAAAGACAGAGTTTGTTGATTCCATAATCACCATTATTGTAATAATTTGCAGGAAAAAAAACAACTAACACAATGACCTTATTATGATTTTGCATTATTTTTATTTGTAGGCAATGATTCAAGCTTTTCTTCTGTTCAGTTGCTGTATAGTTTTTTTGTTTGTTTTGGTCAATGCATCATGAAAAAAGTATATTTATACTTATTTTGCAGGGAGGAAGGACTCGCAGCACACAGAGGAAATAGTGATGAATACAATATTGGAATAAAATACTCTACACATAACAAGCCATATTACAGCAAGATGTATCTCCATGTTAGTTATTTTATGGATATTTGCATACAGCTTTCAAGAATGTTTTTCATACTTTGTTGATCACTGTATTTATTATTATATTTAAACCATTCAGCAGAGCAAGACAGGCACCTTTAATATCCATGAATAGTTATTACAGAAATAGTAATAGAAATACATAATTTTCTAATATTTGTCAACATTAAACTTTTATGTTTGTTAATTATCATGACATTTACAGTAAATTAAGGAATATTAATCAAACAGAACACTATTTACATCTCTTGGCTGGATAAATTTACTTTATTTTCCACGGTTTGTCATGGAGCATTAAGTAAATATAACAATACTTCTGAAACGAGAAGATTAATACAATGATATGCATTGTATAAAAAACAAAAAACAAACAAAAAACACAAACTTTACACTGCATAATACCAATTCTCAGTCAAACTCTAGCTACGTGAGAAATGAATGTGAAGAATTACTACTACAATTAAAAGAAAAAATGTTCCATGGTGGGTGTTGGCACTGGCATTGATCTTAGATCCACAGCGGAAGATCTTTCCTGTTGCCTGAGACTCTCTGGGTTAGGATGATGAATCCTGTCTGGAGCAGGCAGAGAGATGCTGGTGACGGGACATTGTAGTAGATGGAAAAGTCGTTTATGCAACTCCCATGATGAGGGAGGATCGGCGTGACCACAAGATGTAATCCACAAACTGGGCAATCCTCCCCCAACAGCAGCATCTGGCTGAGGATATCGTCCATCCCCACTCCAGAACAGGGCTTTACAGAGTATCATCATCCGAATCCTAGTTCGCCTCGTTGTAGAACTGCTTAGTCCATTGCATATTCCTCCAGCATCTGGCTGTTCTCTATTTTTTTTCGTCAATTCTTCTGTCAGGTATATTGTGGTCTCAGTTGAGATGCTTGATGCAGACACTCAGTAGAGTTTATATAAAACAAGGAGTATATCCACAAGGAAACAAACATGCTAACCCACTTAACTCAAGATGGAGAAAGTGTTAAGGGGGACAGGAACAGAACAGGGCGTATAGTATATAAACACAGGTAAAATACAAACAAGGCAACTTGCAGACAGGTGAACATAATCAATAACCTAAGGAAAATAGCTAGGGTACAATGGAGGACTAAACTGAAAGAGTAAACATGAAACCAAAACCTACATGAACAGTCACAGCATGTAACCAGTGCTAAACTGTGTTCAGAGATGATCACTGCTCTGTTGTGGTCAAACCTGAGTTCTCACGTTTTCCAAAACTATTCCACTATTTTATCCAGAATATAATGGCGCATTCAACAAACACTTATCCATGATGCACTTCAGTTCGTTTATTTAACCAGGTTAAAACACATTGAGATCTAAAATCTCTTTTACAAGATGACCTGGCCAAGAATGGCAGCAACAAATAGCCAAAAGTTATACAATATACATAATACAACAAAAACAAAAAAAAAAAAACACTCATAAACCACTTTTACACTTTACCACCAGAGATAAAAACATGTAATTTGTTAAAAGTAGCTTTAAACTCATTTAGTGACGGTAACGTGGTAGCTTTAGGGGTATCCTGTAGTAATTCCAAGAGGAGGCAGCATTATATGTAAAACCTTTTTTCCCTATCTCTGTTCGAACCCTAGGAACTTTCAGATGCATCAGATCATTTGAGCGGAGTTTGTAACGTCCATTGTGAAATTTTGAGACAGTTGAGAGACAAATAATGTGGATTAAGACTGCAAATCGATTTTATAAATAAAACAATACCCAATTAAAACTTTCTCGGTCGGTATGCAAGGATGGTAACTCTGCCTTCTCATATAAAATGCAGTGATGCGTTTGATAGCCTCACCAGCAAATAAAACGTGTAAAGCACTAGTGGAAAACTATCAAGTTTTTTTTAAGTAAGTGTGTTGAGGCATTCATATATGTATATCTCCATAATCCAACAAAGGTACGAATGTTGGAGATACCAGATTATTTTCTCTGCATTAATGAAATAAGGTTCTGTTTCTATATATAAAACCAAGTTTTAGCTTTAAGTTTGGAAATTAATTTGACAATATGCACTTTAAAAACTTAAACTGACTATCCAATACCCAAAATATGTATAACACATTCAATTTTAGTGCCTGTGCAGTGATAAAATATCAGGACACTTTTTTTGTTTCAAATTTAGAGGTCGAAAACGGTTTAAAATTTAGTATATTTCTATTTAAAACCAGCTTCAGTTGACAAAGGCGAGACTGGAACAGTATTAAATGCTGTTTCTGTAAACACATGAAGTGCTTTGCGACAGTGATGACGCAAAGCAAATAAATAACAGAATCATCTGCATAAAAGATGATATTTAATGTTTAGGATGTTATCACACAATATATTTATGTATAACGAAAATAAAAATGGGTCCCAAAATGATCCCTGAGGGACACCCTTTGAACATCTGCCAGGACAGATGACATACCAGTCTTCAAAGACCACAGACTGTTTTACTGATAAAATAGTCAGCAAACCAATTTATAGCAGAATCAGAAAGACCAACCGTGGGAAGTCTTTTTAATAGAGATGCCATGATCCACTGTAATCAAAAGCCTTTGATAAATCAAGGAAAAGAGCTGAACAAAATCTGTTTACCATCTAAAGCAGTAGTTATACGCACTAAGCACTTTCATTTGCAGCTGTAATGGCACTATGTTGTTTTCTAAAACCGGACTGGAAGGGACTTCACTTGTGGCGAAGAGGCAAATGATTTTAATAAATTTAACTTATGGTGAGAATTGTTGACTATGCCAACCTGAATCAATCAGGGAATATCAAATAACCCAGCAGTTCAACACAAGGACGCACAGGGTCATGTGTGCCAGGAAGGTCAGACACATGAGCACAAAACCAATTTACCAATGGTCCTTTATTCAACATACAAAAATGGATACAATAGTATGTTCTTTAAACGAAAGGCGCCCAGCGCTGATGTACAAATAATAGCAGGTTTACAGGAGAGGTGATACAGAAGGGTAGGGAGGAGTTCAAGAAGGAAAACCTGTAAATCTACCTCACTTTAGGGTCAGATGAGAAAATTAAACCAAAATAACCAGGCTGAGTCGGGAGGACCACTTAATGGCTTTTCCAAAGAAGCGCTACTCACACATCACCGTGCACTTGGATCACACACGCAGGCACTCAAAAGTGTCACCCACTGCACGCACCACCACCTACAAGGCAAGAGAATGTCCTTCCGCATGGCATCCTCAGTCCTCCTGGGAGAGAACAGAATAACAGCGGAGTTTGGTAAACTGTGACTGTGTGTGAGTGAGTGTCTTTTAAGTGCCAGTAGATTGGGGTGCTCACCGGGGCAGGTGTGTGTGATCAGTACTCAGGTGAGGGAGTGCGCTGTGATTGAAAGGTGTTGGAGCCTGGCTTGTCTGTGACAAAGATAGAGCTGATGCAGCGCGCACACACACTCGTTCTCGTACAACTAACAGTCAGTTTATATCTTTTTCTATCACTCTAAAAGGAAGTAGAAGATACAAATCCTGTTAATTTGTTGCTGGCCCACGGCGCTATCAACAGCAATGCCGTAAGTTAGCGTGAACACTACATGATGGTCAGAGATGCGAAGGGACAGCACAAACATCCGTAGTTGTCAAGGTGGACTCAGATTCATGCAAAGCACAATCACTGAAGAAACAAGAGGGACATCATGCCGAAGACCAGAGAAATGGTCCCGAGGATGAGAGAGAAGACCCATTCCTCACGGAAAGCCCTTAAAGGAAGCGAGATGTTACTAGTGCTTTTGTCCACTACAATTTCCAGCCATGGTACATAAACACTTACAAAAGAGGATATCACCCCCAACACATTTAATTCCCAACGGCTACTGTTTACGCTAACTTACGCATCGGCTGGGATAGCACCATGGGCAGCAACGCCATCATACCGCATCCACTCAAACAGAGACAGTTTACATACCTGAAGGGTGAGCAAAAAACCCCTTACTCTGAACGAATTAAACAGGCACGTCGGAAAGAGTGACTGATGAGAACGCTACAATTTGAGATTGACAACACATCAAGTAGTGTTTCTAAAACACACAATTTAAAGCAGCCGCAACAGGTACATACCTGCAGGCGCTATGGATGACGCAAAGAGGGGGAGGACAAGGACGTGACGCATCTCAGGGTACAAGCCGCCCACCCAGATAAATAGCCCATACTCTTCTGATAGGACACCACCAACTGTCACTCACTTTATTCATTCTGTCACACACTGATATATTGTCAGTGAAATGATGCATTTGTCAGGGTCAGGACTAAAACACTCAAGTAGTCATCTCAGATGGAACAAGCACAGGAAGGGTGTTTTAAGAAAGAGTTGTGATATACTGAAGAGGAAGACTGACAGAAAGAGAAAATGGAATTGAGTGGTCTGCTGGATTGGATTCATTCTCTCTTTTACTTCTCGCAGGTAAAAGAACATCTGTATTTTCTGCTACAAACATTTAGTAGAATTAGTCTGGGAAAGAGTTCTGGAAAACATATTTTACGTTAAATACAAAACATACAGAATTATTCCTGAAAGAAAAATGTTTTATTCTGGAGAGTGTGCTGTTTGCATCAAGTGTTGGAAAAAGACTGTATTTTGAATTTGATTTTTCTTATTTTATGCTTGTGTGTTATGTTTTCAGTCTATTAATATAATATAAAAACATAATGCTCACCCGAATGTTTTTGTGT
>NC_056599.1:43070114-43091498 GCF_018340385.1 Cyprinus carpio
AGACGATTGCATGTTTAAGTTATGTAAAAGAAGAATTTCCTGGTGACAGCAGGTGGCACGTAAGACTATAAATAAATATTGGCCGAAGATGAGTTCAGGCAGGACCCATATCAAACACATGAACTTTGGGCAATGAACGGATATTGACATTTTAAGTTAGTGTTGTAAAAGAAGTAAGTTGCCTGTCGCCAGCAGGTGGCAGTATGATTATAACTGACACATTGGCCGTCAGATCTATTGAGACCAGGAATCCTTATCGATACATGCAAAGTTAAGGCGAATCCGACATTTTCATTTGTTCAGTTAGTTTAAAATAAGTCATTTGCCGTTGCGCAGCACGGTGGCGCTCTAAGTAATAAGTGAATGGTTGGCCTTTTGATGTGTATTCAGGGCCCGGACTCTTATAAACCGTGTAAATTTTGGGGGCAGATTGGGCATTGTACTCATGGAGTTACAACAACTTCCTGTGTCATGAGTAATTAATAGCATCCTTTCGCACATAGTAAGTGTTGCTAGCATGTTTGAGAAATATTTCTAAGCCTGATGAGCACACTATGGGCATAGTTAACGGTGTTGCTAATAGTTGCATAAGTGTAAAACATTTCCACTTCCTGTTGCCAGTAGGTGGCGATATAACTAGAACCGAAATATGGACATGGAGATCTCCTTCAGGCCAGGACTCTACTCAAACGTGTTTGAGGCAGGTTGTGGAGGCCAGAGTTGGCCATGGTATGCCCGAGTTTACAGTAAGTGTTTCTGCAACACTGCATTAATAGCCTGCATTTGACCAGCTTTTAGCTACGTGTTAGGGCTAACAGTTTAAGTAGGCTTACGAGGCTGTTGCAGCCTATTAGCACTTGGTTGACACTTTTTAATATGTGCCTAGTAGTCTATAACCGTGTTAGACATGACACTTCATGTTGCCAGCAGGAGTGCTATGACTATAACTGAGATGGGCAGTTGCGGTGTTCAGACGACTCTTACACCGGGGGGGGGTTTATTGAAAAAAGTTTTGTTTGGGGCAGATCGACATGGCTGCCTGATTACAGGCAACGGCCTTTATCATGCATTAGTAGGCATGTTTTTAGAGCACTTACCGAAGTGTTGCTAACATGTTAGTATGTTTCTTCTAGCTTGTTGCCAGCCTATTTAGCACTTTGTTGACACTTTTTAAATATGCGTTCCTAGAAGTCCATAACAGTGTTAACCAATGTCACTTCCTGTTACAAGCAGGGGCGCTATGGACTATACCTGAAATTTGGGCATGTTAATGTGTTACAGAAATAGAACACTTATCAAACGTCGTGAAGTTTGGGGCAGAAGCGGACATTGCTTGCGCGAGTTTACAGCAACTATCCGGAACAGGAAATTCAAAATAACGTTACTTCCTGTTTGGTTTTGGATTTATGTACCAAAGACTTGTTTGGTAGGTAATGGTGTGCTACACGTGTGTACCGATGTTTCATGCATTTACGTGAAACGTAGCTCGAGGCGCACTCCTTAAGAAATTTAACAGGGTGGCGCTATCGAGCCATTTTGCCACAACCCACTCTCTGAACCTATACCATCAGATGTAAATTTTCGGGCCCAGTTCTGATGATGTTGTGTGCAAAGTATACGTGAGTTTGGAGCATGTTTTAAGCCCTCAAAATGTGATTCATTTCGGAGAAGAAGACGAAGAATTACAGCTGCAAGCAGCGATGAAAGGGCCCTCGGCAACCGGGCCTTTCACCACCACCCGGTGGCCATAGGAGTCAGTTGAACGTTGGAGCATATGCTTTTAAAATGGTAATATTTGTGCCACATTTTCCTGCTGCCAACAGGTGGCGCTATGATTATAACTGAATATTGACATGTAAATGTCTTCAGGCCAGACTATGACAAAACATGCAAAGTTTCAGGAAGATCAGATATTGGCAGTGTAAAAAGTTAGTGTAAAGAAAGTAATTTCCTGTTGCCCTAGCAGGTGGCGACTAAGACTATAAATAAATATTGGCCTAAGTTCAGGCCAGGAAGGACCATAGACCCCCTTAAAAGTTTGTAAAACATTGCAACGTCTCCGGGGTGGGCGGGGCTTAGCTGGCCGGCAAAAAGAGGCTGCGGACGCAATGTTGACAAGCGTAAACTAGCACGTTTTAGGAGGTATTTATTAAACATGGATGGCAGAAAGAAGGTTCGGAACTGTTCCGAATATGTACAGTCACTGACTCTGCGGGACCGTGGGACAAAAAAAATAATAATAAAAAAAGTGGGAGTAGCATAATTTATCAATAATTCAAGTGGATCACTCAGTTCACTGACCAAACGGGTTAACTGACCAAAATATAATGCGACGTGGATAAACATTACCACGTAGCCTAATTTATTTATTTATTTATTGTATTTTTAGCTAAGCCTGTGTAGTTCTTGTATCTTTGTTCTCATTGGAAACATTTTAAACCAGGTTTGGGGGTATTGCCTAGACAACATAAATTACTTTCGGGTGGTTTGGGGAAATTTTGTCAGGGCTTATTGTCTACATGTAAACCTATCGCTGGGCTAAACTATGATTAGCAATGTGGATTGGTTTTAAGAGGACCATTCAAAGGATGGCATCACACATTGCTATCGCTGTATGTTTGTTTAACATTTAAGCTAGCTAGTGCGCTGAAGGTTGAAGGACTTTTCACCTAATAAAACATAACACTTGCTGATTTGTACTAGATAAAACCAACAACCAGTACATATGCATAGATTAGTTTACCTAATATGAAGTGTGAACTGCAAACACGAGCATTATTTATGATCGTCTCTGTTCTAGTCTGTACGCCGTATTGCATTCAACCACAATTGTCTTCTTGATTTCTGGAATGAATGTCGGCAGGGATCCGGTGTGAAACTTTAGTTTTGAAACAAAAAATGCAGCCAAAAAACACAAGACGACATTTTAAAAGTCAAAACCTCAAACTTTTAGCATGCCTGCTATGAGTTCTTCCTTATGTTTTGCCTCCAGCTAGATGCGGTGACGTCACAGTGACGTAGGCGATTCAGGGGTCTATATAAAAACACATGAACTTTGGGGCAGACACGGATATTGTACGTTTAGGTTGTTAGTGGTACATAAGGACGTTACATAATGAAACTGTGTATGTTTTATAGTACATTAGAGATGAGCAATTTCTTTCATATACACACGTGTGCCCCATCATGTCAAGTTGCCATTATGCTCCAGCATGTTTCAACACAGCAGCTCTAAATGGAAAAGACACTCTACAGAGTGTGTCCTTACTATGTGTGTTATTCTTCTAAACGTTTTGTGTTTTTAGGAGGCAGCTTGCATCATCATTATTTGGGGTATGAATGAAGTAGTAGTAGTAGTAGTAGTAGTAGGTTTATTAGTAGAATGAATTAGATACCCATTCTTTGTTGAAGCAAGAAGAAACCTCATTTTCATTTCACACAAGCTCTCTGTTCACTCAGACGACCAGAATGTTAGCCAGAGAGTCATCATAGCTTCTCCAAAAGGGAGGGGTGCGAGGTGTGTGGTTGCTTAAATTTACAAAACTGCACCTTTAAGATGTTAAAGATTGGCCCAAAGTCAATGTTTGTTTTGGGGCAGCTTGATTTAATTTCAGGGTGTTCTTTTATGCTCTAAGGTTGTTTTTTGTATTATGTGATTGAAGAATTCACTTACATTAAGCTAATTTAAATAGTACTGAAATGCCTATGTGTTTTTAATCGTGTGTGATTGTGGGTTTAGGTTACTTTGTATTTTAAGTGTAATTATATTTGTCAAACCTATCAGGCCTATGTGTGCGTGCATTTTTTAATTGCTCTTGTCAGAAGCAGGCTTTAATGTTAGTTCTTGTTATATTAACACCAAATTATTGGAGTCATGTATTTTATTATCATTATTATTTTTTTATTTTATTGGATTTATTTTTTTGGTCAGCTTGGTTTCTTCAAGGTTTCGCGAAGAGGTTTTTGTACAATTTTTTAGTTAAACTGACTGATTGTACTTTGAGCTTCATTGATCGACCGAGCTTATATTGGTCAACAAATTATTACCATCCAGGCTAAGTGGATTTCATGTTTATGGCGTTTAGAATTTATGTTTTTCATACTGTAATGTGGAAGTAGTCTAGATGTTCTGCAACACTTATGGTAGTGACTGTTTATTTTAGTATTGTCCTGTGTCCTGTTTTTCTTGTTTTATTTGTGTTCACAGGGAGTGCATTTCCTAAAAAAGTATTATAGGGCTAAGTAGATTATATTGTCAACAATGCTTTAAACTTAGCTCACAATGCTTTTGAAATATATATCTATAACAACGTGCAGTAAATTGTAAAAACTGTTGTACAGTACAAACCAGTGTGTTCTTAATTAAGATAACAGCGTTAAAATTATCTGATAGGACACATCAATTGTCATTATCTAGCAGCAAAACGAAATGTTTTTGTAAAGCTAAAAATAGCTGGACGCAAATGAGACCTTACAAAAAAAACTGTTTTATTTTGTTTTTTGGTAAAGCAAATATGTGTTGATAGTGACATGTGGTTTGTTCATTGTTTAATAAATAAATAAATAAATAATAATAATAATGATTGCCGTGATGTATTGCTGGGGGCGAGGAATTTCAAAAGAGGCAGAGCGTTTTGACTGTGTTCCGCCGTTGGGAGGGTGCCTGCCTATTTGAATTTTTGTGCATTAGCATTTTTTGAAGTTTATTGCATTGGTGGTCCGTGATTGACGTTCTTGGTGGGACATGAATTCGGAGGTATATGAATATACTGTTGTTGCTTTGGTAATAATTACATTTTTCATTTTGGTAAAGATGTTTTTGCAGGTGGTCGAAGTGAAGTTGTGTCAAAGATTGGATAGGAAAACTTTTGCTGTTGAAAAAGGTAATGTTATGTATATTTGGGCGTATAATTACATATTATATTTACTGTTTATAGGCTATATTTTTACTGGCTCTTATGTACCAAAAAATTAAGCGTTTTAATGGATATTTTTAATAATAAACATGTTACATATTGGCAGCATTGCGTTTTATTGATGAATATAAAGTAACAATAACATTAAAACGATATTTTGAGCCGCTAATCCTACACTTAACGTTACCCATTACCCATTTCTTAAAAGTACATAAGGCATTGATATAAATAAAAGAATGACAGACAAATAAGCATAATCATAATACTTTTATTGCGGGTAAAAGGCAAAAACTGGTACCAAAAGTAGTTCTTCACAATGAGAGGAGTGCTACTTTCTGGCGGTAAGTAGGGGTCGTACTTGTCTGGCGGTAATACTAGTTTTTGTAAAATGGGGTACAGAGTAGAATTTAAGTTAATAATCCATTATAATATGAATTTGGATTCTCTCATCAAAAGCACGCTAATTACAAAAAACAACAAAATAAAAAAATACGACATGTCACAATCTGTTTCGAAGTAGGTGAGAGGCCTTTTGTTGGCAGTGCTATTAAAGGGCGCAAGTTTCAAACGTGATTCATAACGAGCGGAGCTCGGGCTGATAATAAGGAGATATCGCCGTATGAAGGGCTGAATTTATTTGGATTTGTTCTTTGCAAACATATGGGATTCTACTAAAAAATGTGGGAAAATTGGCGAACAAATAAAATTGTGATTTAAATAATTTATGTTGTATTTCTCAGTATATGGTTGTATTGTTGCTGCAAAGGAGATTTTTTTTTTGTCTCACACAGCAAACTAAATTACAAAATGGTTTTTTTTTGTAAACAAATACAGTGTATTTATTGTACAGATGTATGTACAGTGCATTCCTCCGAAACGTGTTTTTGTAAGCACAAGTCACGAACGGAAATGTTATTGTCATATTACAAGTAGATACTAACTTAAACTTTTTTAATAAATGCGATTTTAAAAAACGTATTGATGTGGACAATGAATACAAAAGAATTATAACATAATAATGTAAACTATTGAATAAATGGGATGAGGCTATACATTCACAATTGGACACGTAAATAATTTATTGTTGTCAATACGTATTTTACGTTTTAGAGCTATATACGTCAATATTGTAGGTTTTGTGTGTGTATAACAACGTAAGTAATGTTAGGGGAGGCGGGGTAAGTTGTCACACGGGTAAGTTGTCACACTGTTCATAACTCCAACACTAGAGGCTCTATCTCAAAAATCAAATAGCCACTTTATGTGACTTCTTCTTCTATAGTCAACTTCCTGTTCACATGTGGTCAAGATCACTGTAATCTGAGGTTAGCACAATTTTCTTATTTTTCTGCTTAAAAAGTAAAAAAAAAAACCTCAAGTTTAACATTTTATGCAATACAACTTTGTTAGGTGGTGAATGTTTCAAATGATTATTTTGCACAAAATAGAGGAGACAATAACGTTGTCTTTTGATACTTTAGCTAAAGTGATATGATGAGCTAAACTTGAGATTTAGACAACATTAGAACACAAGTAAGTATGGGGCAAGTTGTCTCAATGACTTTGGGGCAAGTCGTCACATGTGACAACTTGCACCACCTGTACAAACAAACACATCGAACATGCTCAGAAAACATGATAAATTGTGATATTGTAATTTCTTTCTAATTGCAATAAGTTGTTTGAAGGAAGGAAGGAAGGAAAATCAGGAATTAAGGAAGGAAGGAAAATCAGGAATTAAGGAAGGAAAGGCAGGAAGGAAGATGGTTCGAAACCGTATAAAAGAAAGACAGAAAAGATGGTAGTACACCACCTGACATAATGTTAAAGGCAGTCAGGCAGATAAAAGTGCAGAACAAATCCATCAGAAGTACAGCAAAGGATTTTTAACATAAATTACCGTACTCTGACTCGGTATTGTCAAAAGATTACCAGAGAAAGAAATTGAAAGTCAGACAGACATGACAACAAACAATGGTTGGTTATACAACGCCACGGAAGATTTTTTCACCACTGATTTGGAAAAGCAGCTTGTTGAGTATATTTACCAGGTCAGCTAACATTTATTTTGGTCTGTCGCAAAGTGAGGTCAGAAAGCTTGCCTTACCAGTTGCTGTGGCACACCAGCTGAATTTTGCACCTTTGTGGTCAGAAAAAGAAAGGCCAGCAAAGAGTGGTTTACAGGCTTCTTAAAGCGGCATACAATGCTGTCACTGAAAAACCCAGAGGCAACTAGCCTTGCCAGGGCAAGTAGTTTCAACAGAAAGAATGTTAATGCTTTCTTTGACAACTTAGAGATTGTGTTACGCAAATATGAATTTGGACAGGAGACATTTGGAATGTTGATGAAACTGGGGTCACCACTGTACATAAACCAGACAAAAGTGGGTGGCCAGACGTGGATTCAAACAAATAGGGTCACTGACCTCAGCGGACAGAGGGAACCCTTGTCACACTGGCCTGTGCTGGTCTCAGCACACAGGGAATAGTATACCTCCAGACTTTATTTTCCCCCGCGATGTCAACTTCCGTGCTCATTTCCTGATCAACGGGCCACCTGGGCAGCAAAGGAGGGGCAAATTCCTCTGAGATGGATGAAAGACACACACACTTTGTTGACTTCCTGAAACATTTCAGTGAACAAACAAAGACAAGTGCTCAAAGGAGAAGCCTTGTTTACTCCTTTTCTGGACAACCCACGAGTCTCATTCTGTCCATTGATGGACTCAATATGCCAAAGAAAATGGCATAATCATGTTGTCATTCCCACCCCACCCATGCTACATCGGCTCCAACCATTAGACAGGTCTGTCTCCGGCCATCTAAAGCAGAGGCACATCAACAGCGCATGTGATGCCTGGATGAGGAACAACCCTGGGAAGACAATGTCAATTTATGACATACCTGGGATTGTGGCAATTGCCTATCCTCTTGCTGCAACCCCCTTAAACATTCAGGCTGGCTTTAGGGTGTCTGGAGTTCAACCTTACAACAGAGATGTATTATGGAAAACCGAGTTTGCACCATCCTACGCCACAGATCGCCCCAGTTCAGAACCCTGCGCTGTCAGGCTCCAGCACCAACTCTGCTCTGACAGGCCCCAGCACCAACTCTGCCCTGCCAGGCCCCAGCACCAACACTTCCATGCCAGGCTCCAGCACCAACTCTGCCCTGCCAGGCCCCAGCACCAACCCTTCCATGCCAGGCCCCAGCACCAACTCTGCCCTGCCAGGCCCAGCACCAAACCCTTCCATGCCAGGCTCCAGCACCAACTCAGCCCTGCCAGGACCCCAGCACAAACCCTTCCATGCCAGGCTCCAGCACCAACTCTGCCCTTCCAGGCCCCAGCACAAACCCCTTCCATGCCAGGCTCCAGCACCAACTCTGCCCTGCCAGGCCCCAGCACCAACTCTGCCCTGCCAGGCCCCAGCCCAAACTCTGCCCTGCCAGGCCCCAGCACCAACCCTTCCATGCCAGGCTCCAGCACCAACTCTGCCCTGCCAGGCCCCAGCACCAACTCTGCCCTGCCAGGCCCCAGCACCAACCCTTCCATGCCAGGCTCCAGCACCAACTCTGCCCTGCCAGGCCCCAGCACAAACCCTTTCCATGCCAGGCTCCAGCACCAACTCTGCCCTGCCAGGCCCCAGCACCAACCTTTCCATGCCAGGCTCCAGCACCAACTCTGTCCTGCCAGGCCCCAGCACCAACCCTTCCATGCCAGGCCCCAGCCCAAACTCTGCCCTGCCAGGCCCCAGCACCAACCCTTCCATGCCAGGCCCCAGCCCCCAACTCTGCCCTGCCAGGCCCCAGCACAAACACTTCCATGCCAGGCTCCAGCACCAACTCTGCCCTGCCAGGCCCCAGCACCAACCCTTCCATGCCAGGCTCCAGCACCAACTCTGCCCGCCAGGCCCCAGCAACAAACCCTTCCATGCCAGGCTCCCTGAGCACCAACTCTGCCCTGCCAGGCCCCAGCACACAACCCTTCCCTGCCAGGCTCCAGCACCAACTCTTCCCTGCCAGGCCCCAGCACCAACCATTCCATGCCAGCCCCAGCCCAAAACTCTGCCCTGCCAGGCCCCAGCACCAACCCTTTCCATGCCAGGCCCCAGCCCCAACTCTGCCCTGCCAGGCTCCAGCACCAACTCTTCCCTGCCAGGCCCCAGCACCAACCATTTCATGCCAGGCCCCAGCCCCAACTCTGCAGTGCCGAGCACACCGAGTTATGCTTCAGCTATCACCAGCTCACCCTTACCCAGCAATGCTATTGCTGACAGTGGGCTACCAACTCCAGAGGACATTCGGCCATATCCAAAAGCCGGCCCCCGAAAAGCAGCCAGCAAAGGAAGAAAACGACGCAAAACAGCAATACTTACTGACACGCCAGTGAAGCAGCAACTAGAAATAGAAAAGAATAAGCCTCAATCTAGCAAAAAGCTGTTTCAAAAGAAAGGGAAGATGCAGAACAGAGATGGGCCCTATCAGATGAAAAACAAGGCAGCTAAAAGAAGAAAAAATCATTGCAAGAGTCATCATTCATCAGATGATGAAGAGTGCTTCTGCCTCGTCTGTGTTAGAGCCATTTCAAAGAGTCGTCCAAAGGCTAGACCTGGGTAAAATGTGGTAAAATGCAACAATTGGGCCCATGATGCTTGCACCTCAGGGCCAGGCAATTTATGTGTGTCAGAATTGTGATTCTGGAGATGAGGTCCTATTAGTCATACAGGGCATCTGTTTTGTTTCAGAGGTTAACACATGTTAAGTTAAGCAAGTGTATCTGCAGCGTTCCATTCAGCAATTATCTGGGGTTTTATGTGAAAGCCATAGAACATTTGAACCAAAGTTCAAAGTAAAGTGGTCTTGCCACTTAATTGAAATGTGCATTATTTGGATTGAAATAATCGTTTTTCCAGATTCTCCAGGCACGGATGTTTATATTTCCAGTTTGGTTTGAGTTTAAAAATTAAAATCAATATTCACAATTAAGTAGTTGTGTTCTTATTTTTAGATAATCTAGTGTGACAACTTACCCTCCGATGGGGCAAATTGTCACAAGTGCACAGTCACTATTCAACAGTCTACAACTCTGTAATGAGATAAAACATAAAGATGTTATGAATACAACATATGTGCCCAAGACTTCCTTCTTTCATTTATACTGTATGAGATTTATACCATTTTGATGTATGGTGCTCAGTAAATGTTAGACAGTGTGAAAAGTGTGAAACATACCCCGCTCTCCCTGACATATGGTTAAACTACACTTCACGAAAAAAACGTATATAGGCTACATTTTCATGAGATCACGTTAGATATTACGTTCAGTGTGAACCCGTCATATAAACGTTTAATCTGTATGACATAAATCAACAATCATATGTAAATTGATTGTTGATTATGTCATACAGATTAAAACATTTATATTAGTTTATTCAATTTCTTTACTATAGTTAGCTATGGAATATAATTTGCACTAAAAATGCATTCTGGTGGGGTTGAGGACCACATTAAGAATATCCAGGCATTGATAGTTTTGGTGTGTAACAGTTGTCTGTTTTTCTAGGGTTGAAGGTGTGTCTTTTAAGTGACTCTATGTGCCGTGGGGTTGAGGACCACATTAAGAATATCCAGGCATTCGTGCATCCTGGTACAAATTTAACTCGGAGTTTGGTCCAGCACGCACGCCATTTTGATGCGCTGAAGGGGCCTATGTTGATAATATCAACATAGGAACCAACGGATGTTGCCAATGGTGTCAGGCCCCAGAAGATAGCGGATCAGATGTTGGCGTTGATCCAGCGCATTCAAGATGTCCACAGTGATCATGTGTACTTTGCAGTGTGTGCAGTGCTGCCACGGCCTGTGGATGAGATATACACCAAGGCTGTGGTGAAGGAATGCACTGTCCTGTTGGAACATCGATTTGAGATGGACAATGTGGTGTTCCTACGCACACATTCTGTTTTTTTGTCAAGAAGAAAAACCATTAGGGATCTGTTTGGGGAGGGATGGATTGCATTTTTTCGAGGTTTGGGGGAAAGCAGCGGTTATTTGGATATATAAACAAGTTTCTGTGGCATTTTTGTCGACATGAGTAAATAAAATGTTTATAAAATTTGAATAAAAATCATTGGTGTTATGGTATTTTATTTAAAATTTTCATATGACAGTTATAGTCATGGTTATTAATATGATCATGGTATTGATAAAAAGTATCTGATACACACTAAAATAATTTTGCAGCATTTTATGTTTAAATCCAAGAAAAAAATTAGCAGCACTTTGAAGTTTTTTTATTTGTCTAACAAAAATGTCAAACATCAAAGACAAGTGAATAGTCAATAATAGCAAGAGTGCAAAATAACACAAATAATAAAATACATCAATTGTAATAAACGGTGCTGCAAGTTTTGCAGGTAGGTGTAAGTTTTCATTTGCAGAAATTGAATAGTCAAATGTAAAATAACATTGCATAGTTTTCAGTGTATGATATATAGATCAATCTTTGTTAAAACTGTTTTGTATGTTGTCAAGATATGACTGTCATGGTGGAATTGTGTAATAATATTACTATGTTAATATGATTTGTGGGGGTTTTGTTGGCTGTCACACTAGACTTTGAACGTGCGAACATTTTTCGGACGCCGCTACGAATATGGATGGGAGCAGGAGATAACGGTTTCCCCTCAGTTATCACAACATGGATTAATATGATTGTGCTTATACTGTGTCTTTTGCGAAAGTGTCTTATTATATTGTACTCTCAGTCTCTCTCTCTATATATATAGATATATACACACTAAGTAATAAAAAATTATAAAATGTGTCCTCATTCAAATGTACCATCTGTTTCCATTGACAGTGCAAACCATGCAGCTTTTTTATTTTATTTTATAAAATAGGACGCTGGACTATGGCTAAAATTAGTGCTTCCTTAATTTTTGAATTTGTGTACAGAGAGGTCATGCAGTGACGTATCGATCTTGTACTGGTCCCACGTCTTCACGTGATGCGAATTCGCAGGTCAGAGTTCACCAAATTTGAACTTAGCGAAATGCGAATTTTTTTGCATAAGCTTGCATTTCCGGTCTGACACATTCGCACGTGTAATTTTATTATTATGACATCATGACCAATGTTCTCTAATATATATTAGTGGTTTGACCACTTTACTGTCTTAAGGGGCAGTCACACTGCACTTTTCAGGTAACAAATGATAATGAACCAGTAAACCAGTGAAGTAAAAAAAAAACAGTGCAGATATAATTGTAATGCAAAAGAGCTTATTCAGTCTGATTAAAGTGACAAAAATCTCAGGGAGCAGTTCTTTATTTAAACTGACTGAAGAGGGGGTTCTGCTGACGGGACAGGCGTGCCTGTGTTGTCACGGGAACCTGCCAGCTGAAGTTAATGGAGGGAATTTACATGCACTGTTGTTTGTCCAGGTGCATTTGAAACGACTACATAATGGCACGCATGTGCCCTTGCTTTTTTTCCAAAGTTTCAACTCCAAGGGGATAGGGTTGATCACTTTCCATTTGGAATTTTGCCCGTGACCCATTCGGTACCGGTACTTTTACACCGCACACCCCCTACAGGGCATACATTTTGAGCAATTTTGCTGGGTACCAGCTAAGACAGGAGGGGCACACAAACCTGAAGTATCAAGATAGAAATGTGTTGCCCCATTGTCAATGGGAAAGTGTTTACCAAAAAAAACAAAAAAAGTTGTATAATTTTTAGAATTTAGAGAGATAGATCACTAAAGTTAAAATGCTGCCTAGGGTTCATTTACACTCTTTTACAGAACACCAAAGAATTACTACAATTATAAAGTATATATTCAAAATCTGAAAATATATCCTGAATTATATCTGGATGGCAGGAGATATTGTCGGTAACCAAACCGTTTTTGTTCTAACATGGCTTCCATGGTGTTCAATGGAAAAAATACTATGAAAATCAAGGCAACTACGAAAATGTTCAGTAATCAACAATCTCACTTTGTATTCAGATGTCATTCAGCTTAATGTTTCAGAAATTGAATATAGGCTATCAATTATAATAGTAGTTAATTTTGTGGGATATAATTGTTTGGACTAGATGTCACATTTTACATGTCAGTCACTGGCATTTTTTAGAGTAACATCTACTCTGTTTTTTGTTTTTCAGGTAGAACAATTGAGAACCAGATGCTTATGATGTATTACTGACGTTGCACTTTTGGGTAAAAAACATAGTTAATGATTTCTCCGACATTGGCTCATGCTTGTGTCATGGTTTTTGGAGTTAGTGTAACATACTCCTGGATCCAAGTTCCCCAAAAGAGTTGGACAATACATTTGAGCTTTATCCAGAAAGACTTGATGGGTCTGGAGGATGGGAAGATGAGACTAAAAATGAACTTTTGTTAGTAGAATTTACTCAATGTTTGAACAAAGCTTACAAAGGTACTCTTTTATTTGACATTTCATTAGAAGTTTCACCTCTGTCACTTTTAGTGCATTGTGGGTTTTTTAAAACCAATTTGTCCAGTATTTAATTTGCAGAACATTTCATCAGTTGTTTATCTGGAATGATATAAGTTCCATATGCAGTATTGTGTGTTCATCCACTCGTAACAATTACAGTAAAAAAATTGCTCTATTTTGAAATCTTTCTCTTGTATTCTGTTCTAGAGTAGATTTTTATATTTCTAAAGTTACTGTTAGATCTGAATTTTGGAAATGTCTCTATTTTAGGGAACGTTTTACAACTGGATGGTATCCAGATATCAGTATTGTCCATTTCTAAAAGTGACAGTTATTATCAAAGCTCATTTCTTAAGGTTGTTTGTAATGTTTTGGAGAATGTTTTTTCATTTTACAAACAATTTAATGCTGATGTTTTGTTAATGGATTGTGGTTATTGTATAGTTATTTTTAAAAACAAATATTTTTACTAAGTAAACTTAATTGTAATGTAATAAATAATGTTTAAGTAATGTTTGTTTAATTGTAATTGGTTTTGTGAACCCAAAAACTCCTTTTTAAATTAAGTTGATCAGTAATGTTATAATTAACTTGTAAGCCCTGTACCGTTTACTTACAATGGATGTTTTTCACTTTATAAAATTGGATAATATAACAAAATATTCGTTCTGATTAGCTGCTGGAGGGAGAGCTTGTGGATAAAGCTGGAGACTTCATCTGAAATGGTGCCCTTCTTGGCCTCTGCTGTTGCTGGAGACTGCTTTGCCTGCCCCAGACTGTAGTGTGTTGATTGTCTGTTTGCGTTGTTGTTGGGGTATACAATTTGAAACTCTGTAGAGTTGTTGTACACCAGTAAACTCCTAAGGTGACCCTTAAGTTGAATGTTTATTTTTGGAGCAGTAGGGAGGAGGATGCCATTTCTTTTATTGTCCATGTTTTCACCTGTTTTTGGTTAGAAAGGAAGGGAGTAAGGTAAGACTTTTGTTGTTTATTTGAATTTTATTTTGAGAGATTAGAAAGTACCCCTTTTGTAAGTCAGATCTGTTATGTTTGTTGTTTTGGCCTGGTCCCCTCCTGAAGTTTTTCTGTGCATAGTTTTCCTTGGAACTTGTTAAATAAACCAATCTTCTAGACTGTGCTGAAAGTCTGTGTGATTTTCTGTGGAGTGCTGGGACAGGAGAGGAGATCTCCAGGTGGCTGGTAGAAGAGTTGTCTTCTCTACCTTGTTCAAAAATTTCCTTGTTTCTGCCATCCCTGACCCTAGACAAGGGAGGCATGTAACAATTGGGGGCTCGTCTGTTTTTAACTACACAAATTGGAACTGCAGTTTTTCTTGTTGTTTGATGTGTAAGTTTGCTTGGCTGCTTTAAACTTTGGTGGGTGAGGAGGTCCTATGTTTTATTGGAAATATGGATTTTGATTTGATAAAGTTCACGCTGTCTCCTTCTTTGGAGGAATACAACTGTTGTCGAAAAAAAGATCTGCTTTTGATAGCTGACTTTTATAACATGACAGTTTCTAAAGCTACACGTAAACAAGCAATATGTGTGGAGTTGTACAGCAAATTAGTAGAGGCAGGTATTTTCCCAGAACAAATACTAGAGCAGGGGGATGAGGTTGGCATTGGCACCGAAGATGATTCAAGCTCTGTAGCTAGCAGTAAGCATGCCGCTTCTGTAGATCCTCAGGTAGCTCTGAAATTGAAACAGCTCGATCTTGCATTAAAAAAGCAGGAGCATGAGACACAGCTGCTTCGGCTGAGAGCCCTTGAAATACAAGCAGATCGTGACATAAAGTTGCGTAAGCTTGAGTTAAAAGTGCAAACTCTGCGTAATCACCCTATTCCTATACCTCGTTCTAGGCCGCCTTCCTCTAGCGATAGCGTTGCGTCTAAACCTGAATTTGATTTTGGCAAATATGTCAAATTTAGTTCCACCTTTTCGTGAATCATAGGTAGACTCTTAATTTGTTGCTTTTGAGTGCGTAGCTGCAAAGTTGAATTGGCCGAAAGACATGTGGGCTTTATTGTTGCAGTGTAACCTCGTTGGCAAAGCACAAGAGGTATGTGCTGCTTTGCCAATTGTGGAGTCATTAGACTATGACACTGTGAAAACAGCTGTGTTGAGGGCATACGAGTTGGTGCCGGAGGCATATCGACAAAAGTCCAGGGTGTGTTTAAAGCAAGCCAAACAAACTTATGTTGAATTCGCAAGAGAGAAAAAGGTGTCTTTTGAAAAGTGGTGGTCTTGCTAGTAAGGTTACCACATTTGAGGAATTGCAAGAATTGGTCTTACTTGAGGATTTTAAAACTTGTGTACCGGAAAATGTTGTTGTTCATTTAAATGAACAAAAAGTGGCAAAACTTTCTGATGCAGCAGTGCTTGCCGATGAATTTGCACTTACTCACCGAACTCTCTTTTCCTCTGCGTGTCAATCTAAAACTTCCCTGGCTACAGAGTCTAGAGTTCAAGATGCACTCAGAGTGAATGTCAGCAAGACTAGTGGTGGAGGGAAGTCGTCCTCAAACACAGATAGGAGGGTTTGCTTTTACTGTCTCGATCCTGGTCATATGATTGTGGATTGTAAGGCGTGGAAGCAGAAGGCGACAAATATAAAGCCTAAAGGTGTTGCATTTGTACAATCAGTCCCTGATTTGTTAGCTGCTGACACATCGTCCTATGGTCCTTCTCTTCTGAAAGCTTATGTGTCGCTAGCTGGTGACTCTGCAGATAAGTGTGTGCAGGTTCTGAAAGATACTGGTTCGGCTCAATCCTTCGTGCTTGAGGATGTTTTCCCCTTCTCTGATGTGTCATATTCTGGTGCAAATGTCCTTGTGCGTGGTATCGAGATGGGC
Source organism: Cyprinus carpio (assembly GCF_018340385.1). Taxonomy (NCBI): domain Eukaryota; kingdom Metazoa; phylum Chordata; class Actinopteri; order Cypriniformes; family Cyprinidae; genus Cyprinus; species Cyprinus carpio. The sequence continues at coordinate 43,086,356 of NC_056599.1, forward strand.
TGCATTAGCATTCCATTACACAACCGTTAACTTGAAGTCTGACCTTGTTACAGGCTTGGTTCAATTGGGTGTGTGTTAACGGTTGCCTGTAGACAATGTCGGCCTCATACTGGGTAATGACCTTGCCGGTGGTAACGTTTTTCCCAGTCCAATAGTTGTAAGCAAGCCAATAGTCTGTGATTCCCCTGATCTCTCTGCAACACATCCTCTAGCTTTTCCAGCCTGTGCTGTTACGCGTTCTCAGTCAAGAAGCTTTCAAGATGTTGTTGATCTCACTGATTCTTTTCTGAGGGGTGCAACCTAAACCGGTAGGTGCAAGTTATCTGTTGAGGATGAAATGGTCTCTGAGCATGACACCCAGCTTCCAGTTGAACTTCATTCCATAGTGGGTAGGGAACATTTGGCTTTTGCCCAGAAGTTAGACCCTTCACTTGTAAACTGCATTAGTGCTGCAGTGGACAGTCGCAATCTTTTGTTGACAAAGGTAGTGTACTTTTGGGACGATGGGATTCTGATGCGCAAATGGCAGCCAAAGTTTTCAGATGGAGGTGACTGGCAAACAGTACATCAGATTGTTTTGCCTTCCAGCTACCGTTCTCATGTTTTGAAATTGGCACACGCAAATGTTCTTGCTGGACACCTTGGTGTCACAAAAACATTTCAGAGGATTGTTAAACATTTCTACTGGCCTGGAATCAAATCTGATGTCTCTCGTTACTGCCAGTCATGTGACATATGCCAGCGTGCTGGTAAACCAAATCAAACCATTCCTAAAGCGCCTCTTCAGCCAATTCCTGTCATTGGAGAACCTTTTGAAAGGCTGGTGATTGATTGTGTAGGGCCCCTTCCAAAGTCGAAACATGGGCACCAGTATATTTTGATAATAATGTGTACTGCTACCCGTTACCCTGAAGCCATACCATTGCATACGTTGAAAGCACAAGTAGTTCTGAAAGAGGTTGTAAGGTTTTGCACCACATTTGGCTTGCCCAGAGATATTCAAACTGATCAGGGGTCAAACTTCACCTCAAAGGTATTTGGACAAACGTTGAAAGCGTTAGGAATAAAACATCACATTGTCTAGTGTGTACCACCCTGAGTCACAAGGAGCGGTGGAACCCTAAAAACTTTGCTCCGCACATTTTGTATCGAGACTGGAATGGACTGGATGGACGGCTTGCCATTGCTCATGTTTGCAGTGAGAGAGTCTGTTCAGGAGTCACTAGGATTTAGCCCTGCTGAGCTTGTGTTTGCTCATACTGTTTGTGGCCCCTTGAAGTTGTTAAAGGAGCAGTTAATAGGTAAGGATAGTGCACCTATTTCTGTGCTAGACTATGTCAGTTTTTTTTTTTTCCGAGAACGTCTGCACAAAGCCTTCGAACTGGCAAGAGCTCATCTTTCCATGGCACAGTCAAAGATGAAGGCCCACTCTGACAAAAGAACAGTACAGTGCAGTTTTCAGCCGGGTGAGTCTGTTCTTGTGTTACTTCCTATTCCTGGCTCCGCTCTACAGGCTAAGTTTTCAGGGCCTTATGTCATTGAACAGAAATTGAGTGAAACGGATTATGTTGTGGGTACCCCTGATCGCAGACGCAAGAATAGAGTATGCCATGTTAACATGTTGAAATCCTATGTTGCACGTGACTCAGCTAAACCAACAATACTCTCTGCGCCACTGAGTAAACCTTGTGTTACAGTAGTTCCCGACTGTGTTCCTGTTGATGCAGATTTGTTGCTGGCTGAACCTCAGACTCCTACTGTGCGTCTGAATAATTCTGCCATTTTGGGTAAAATCGATTCCCATTTGTCATATTTGCCAAAAAGTCAGTGTGAAGATGTTGTAAAGTTGTTACAAAAATATCCCACACTCTTCTCTGATATTCCAGGAAGAACCACAATGTTATCCCATGATATTGATGTAGGTAACTCCATCCCCATCAAACAGCACCCGTACAGAGTAAATCCTACAAAACGAGAGATCATGAAGACCGAGGTAGACTTCCTGCTTAAAAAACGGGCTGGCTGTACCTAGCCAAAGTCCCTGGAGCTCTCCATGCTTGCTGGTCCCAAAGCCTGATTCTACCTTTCGTTTCTGTACTGACTATCGAAAGGTAAATAGCATCACAAAACCGGTTTCTTTTCCCTTGCCCCGTATGGAAGATTGCGTGGATAAGGTTGGTTCTTCAAAGTTTGTCACAAAGCTAGATCTATTAAAGGGCTATTGGCAGGTCCCTTTAACTGCACGTGCATGTGAAATCTCTGCATTTGTCACCCCTGACAACTTCCTCCAGTACAATTGTATGGCTTTTGGGATGCAAAATGCCCCAGCCACGTTCCAGAGCCTCATACATAAAGTTTTGTCAGGGTTGTGCGACTGTGAGGCCTACTTGGATGACACTGTGGTCTATTCAGGTGATTGGGAAGGCCACATCCGTAGCTTGGAGAGAGTGTTTAGCAGGTTGAATGATGCCAAGTTAACTCTGAATCTAGCAAAGTGTGAGTTTGCTAAGGCTGTGGTAACTTACCTTGGGAAAAAGGTGGGTCAAGGTTGTGTAAGACCCATAACAGCAAAGGTAGCTGCTGTTGTTGAATTTCCTGCTCCCATTACCAAGCGTCAGTTACGCCGGTTTCTGGGAATGGCGGGATACTACCGTGGATTTTGCAAGAACTTTTGCAACAGTGGTGTCTCCCCTTACTGACCTACTTAGTTCTGTGAAGAAATTTGTTTGGACTCCTCAGTGTGAGAATGCTTTTCTTGCTGCAAAATATCTTCTTTGTAATGCTCCAGTTCTCTCTGCTCCTAATTTTTCTTTTCCATTTAAGCTACAAGTGGATGCAAGTGCTGTGGGAGCGGGTGCTGTCCTGCTGCAGGAGGATGGTGCAGGAGTGGAACATCCAGTCTGTTACTTATCTAAGAAGTTCTCTAAGTGTCAACGAAATTACAGTACCATCGAGAAGGAAGCTCTCGCCCTGGTGATGGCACTCAAACATTTTGAAGTTTACGTTGGTGGTGGTTGTATGCCTCTTGTTGTCTATACTGACCACAAACCTCTAGTTTTTCTACCCAGCATGTGCAACCTCAATCAGCGTTTGATGCACTGGTCACTTTGTCTGCAGGAATATAACTTGAACATCAAGCACAAGAAAGGTTCGGAGAACGTGGTGGCGGATGCACTCTCTAGAGCCTGTGAAGCTGATGGTGACTGATGACTATGCTACTGTACATGGGAAAAACAGTGTTTACAATCCTTGGGTTGTAAATTTGGTGGTGGGGGTGTTACGTCCCTAGGCGTAATTTTGTTGTTGTATTTTGTGTTATCTATGCGGTATTTGATTATTGCTGATATGTTGATTTCAGTTTGTCTTTGCAGTTTTTTGTTTTCTGTCTCTCTCTCTCTCTCTCTCTTCTGTGTAAAAGCGTAAAAGCGTAATGAAGATCAGCTGGTCCTAGTTGTCATCAATCACTTGGTTGCTCTGATTGGCTGCTGGAGGGAAAGCTTGTGGATAAAGCTGGACACTCCATCTGAAGTGGTGCCCTTCTTGGCCTCTGCTGTTGCTGGAGACTTCTTTGCCTGCCCCAGACCGTAGTGTGTGTTGATTGTCTGTTTGCGTTGTTGTTGGGGTATACAATTTGAAACTCTGTAGAGTTGTTGTACACCAGTAAACTCCTAAGGTGACCCTTAAGTTGAATGTTTATTTTTGGAGCAGTAGGGAGGAGGATGCCATTTCTTTTATTGTCCATGTTTTCACCTGTTTTTGGCTAGAAAGGAAGTAAGGTAAGACTTTTGTTGTTTATTTTGAATTTTATTTTGAGAGATTAGAAAGTACCCCTCTTGTAAGTTAGATCTGTTATGTTTGTTGTTTTGGCCTGGTCCCCTCCTGAAGTTTTTCTGTGCATAGTTTTCCTTGGAACTTGTTAAATAAACCAATCTTCTAGACTGTGCTGAAAGTCTGTGTGATTTTTTGTGGAGTGCTGGGACAGGAGAGGAGATCTCCAGGTGGCTGGTAAATGTCATGTTTTGGTTTTCAAATGTTTTTGATTTTGTATGTGCACTATGCCATGCCGTGGAGACCGCCATGACTCGCCAGGGAGGTGAACTCCTCAAAGTTTGACAGAGTCACTAAGAGGGCTAGTGGAGCATTGTTGGTTCGTCAGGCTGTGCCGGCAAGCGGCCTGCAGAGCCAAAAACTTTCTTGTTTCACACACACCATCCCACCCTTTTTTTTTTAAACAAAAGAGCTCCACAAAACAAAGAGCAAGTAACAAAATGCTCTTTAGCAGCTCTATGTTGCCCATCGCTTTGAGCTGGGCACGTGATGGTAGTATTTAGTTTTGTATGTCCAAAAGATCACCTGCCATCCTCATCTTCCCTCTGGTGTATTGTAATTTGGGTAATAGTTGCGTCCTATTGTAAATGTAATTTCATACAAAGTGAAGCCACCCCCCCCCCACCCCCCAATGGTCCTTGCCTTCACCATCATCCATTGAGTTAGGTGAAATAGGTATATGCCTGTAAATTTGCGTCCGTTTGGGGTCAAGGTTTTGCCGCATTTAGTGCTGCACCTTATATCAGTGGTGAACAGTAATATGGCTTCCTTAGTCACTTCGGGTGACCTTACAGACTAAATGCTGTTTGAGCAGTCCAGTCCTTTATATAGATCGGGGAGTTAGACTTTTGTATAAGTACGTCAGTCAACAGTGACTTTTGAGATCACACTATTAGTTTTACAAAGTAATAGATAACATAAAGGTTGATCATGTTATTGGTTATGTTTATTTCATCACAAGTTTTTAAGAAGAGAATATTACCGGTTATATAGACCAAATTGCAATTGAAACATTAAACGGTTTAGTTCATCCAAAATGCTCACGATTAATGTCATTGATTATGACTCAACCCTCATGTTGTTCCAAACTCCGTAATACCAATCCTTTCATCTTCAGAATCCCAGTTCAAGATATTTAGATTTTAGTCCGGATAGCTTTCCGTCCCTCCATTGAAAATAAATGGTGATTTATTAAGGTGATACTGTCCACGTCAAAGAGAAGGGTAAAAGGAACATGCATCAAAGTAAGTCCTGGGAGTAGAATCAGAGGAGTCCGCAGAATTTGGCTTGAAGCATTGAAAAGTCGGAAGAGAAG